>NW_005871058.1:5418072-5495542 GCF_000147115.1 Myotis lucifugus
GCAGGCGGGGAACGTTGGATGTCCGCAGTCACTGGAGCAAGCAAGCCTCCCTGCTCACTTCAGTGCATGGCTGCCAGCCGCCATCTTGGCTGACAGTTAATTTGCATAAGGATATGCTGATTAGCCAATGGGAAGGGTAGCGGTCGTACGCTAATTACCATGTTTCTCTTTTATTAGTGTAGATACAGGCCTGGTGCATGGGTGGGGGCCGGCTGGTTTGCCCTGAAGGGTTTCCCGAATCAGGGTGGGGGTCCCGCTGGGGTGCCTGGCCAGCCTGGATGAGGGGCTGATGGCTGTTTGCAGGCTGGTCACTCCCCCTTCAGGGTGGGGGTCCCCACTGGGGTGCCTGGCCAGCCTGGGTGAGGGGCTGATGGCTGTTTGCAGGCTGGTCAAGCACCCCCCAGTTGGGACCCTAACCCCATGGATGTTTGGCCAGCCTGGGTGAGGGGCTGATGACTGTTTGCTGGCTGGTCACCCCCCCCTTCAGGGTGGGGGGTCCCCACTGGGGTGCCTGGCCAGTCTGGGTGAGGGGCTGAGGGCCGTTTTCAGGCTGGCCAAGCCCCCCGGCAATGGAAGCTCCCAGCCTCTCCTTTTTTTCTTTTTCTTTTTTTATTCTGGGATTTATTTACCTTCTATAATTGAAACTTTGTTGCCTTCAGGGAGCTCAGAGCCGACCAGGATGGGCGGGAAGCTTGGCTTCCTCCATCACTGGAGCAACCAAGCCTCCTGCTCGCTCCAGCTCTGTGGCTGCCGGCCGCCATCTTGGTTGGGTTAATTTGCATATAGTCACTCTGATTGGCTGGTGGGCATGGCTTGAGGCATAGCGAAGGTACGGTCAATTTGCATGTTTGTCTTTTATTAGATTAGATATCATCCCAGTAAATTCAAATTTTAAAAAAAGAAACAGAATAATAATTAAAAAAGAATACCCACCTCATCTATTTTTTCTGCATTGGAAGAAGAAAAAAAATCTACCTTACCAGATATCAAGTACACAAATTTTAGAGCTCCTGAGCATTAATGAATCATAAGTCTATACAAATCACAAATATATCTTCTAATGAGATAATTATTTGTTGCCAAATTAAGAAATGCCACACTTACTTCTTACTTGAAGTGTCATAGAGAATGATTCTTTTATCCAAGCCTATGGTTACAAACAACAATTCATTGACAGGAGAAAAGCAGATGCCTGAAGCTGGAGCTTTATGAGTACTATCAAAGTTATGGTGAGGACTCTGACTATTCACATCCCAAAGAGTTACTACTCCGTTATCCGAAACACTGCCCAGCAGCGATTTCTTAAATAAGGAGTACTTCAAGTGCCGAATAGGCTATAAAAAGAAGAATAAATTTTATGTAATTGTAAGCATTCATAAGAACGTTTTATATAAACTATATAAATAACAGCCAACCACAGACACAGCACTCACACAGGATTTAGGACTTTTCTGGTTTAGAGAGTAACAGGTTTCAATCAATACCATAAAATCATTTAGTGGGCTACATAAGATGATCCCAAGACATACCAATATTCTAGTAATTGAATATTTGTCATGATATTACTAACTTGGAGTAGAGCTAACTCAACCTCCTCTTTTTTTCCATAGAAAAAAAAAACACAATACATTGATTCATTAGGGTTAGAATATCCCTAAATAAAAGGCCCAGTCACAGCCAAATCACAAATAAGTATAAGGAAACACTAGCAGAGAATAAGAAATATTTGTATTAAAACATATTTTAGATATTTATATATTTGTTTGATTCTGAGCATCTGATTGTGCTAGAACAGTGAATCCCAAAGTGGGCACTACCGCCCCCTGGTGGGCGCTGCAGCAATCCAGGGGGCGGTGATCGCCACAGGTGCATTTGTTTTAACTTTTTTTGTATTACCTTTCTATTCTGAGTTCAATAAATAGTTTCATAATTTCAAACTTCAATGTTTCTAATTTACACCTTTCTTTACTATATTTTATGAAAAAGGTAGAAACATTAATACATATATCTTTCTGTTTAATTGCTATTAAAATTTAAAAAAAATTAATTTCCAGGGGGCGCTGAGTAATATTTTTTCTGGAAAGGGGGCGGTAGGCCAAATAAGTTTGGGAACCACTGTGCTAGAAATTCAACAACTAAAGCATAATGAAAAATCAACTAAACCACAAAGGATGAAGAGTCAATACTCTGGACTAGGCATGGAGAAAGCCTTTGGTCATCTAAGGAGATATATAATATCTCTCCCCTGAAGTTCTATATTAGCCTATTAAAATCTTTGTTATCTCTAATTTTAGTATTCATCCATTCCCATGTTATTGAGGATCTTTTCAACGTAAGCCACAAAGTTGGACAATGGTTGAGGACAAAGAAAACACGATATGGTTCCAACTAGAATGTAGGCATGTAAAGAGTTAACTCTAATACAAAAGTTAGAATCAAGCCGAAACCGGTTTGGCTCAGTGGATAGAGCGTCGGCCTGCGAACTGAAAGGTTCCAGGTTCGATTCCGGTCAAGGGCATGTACTTGGGTTGCGGGCACATCCCCAGTGGGAGATGTGCAGGAGGCAGCTGATCGATGTTTCTCTCTCATCGATGTTTCTAACTCTCTGTCTCTCTCCCTTCCTCTCTGTAAAAAATCAATAAAATATATTAAAAAAAAAAAAAAAAAAAAAAAAAAAGTTAGAATCAAGTGATTGGCAAGGAGGCCAGTTTATATCATAGTAAAAATAAACAATTAATTAAGTCTCACACCCAGCTGAAGTCCTTTCTCCATTAATATTCCCCATTTTATTCCCAATCAGATAATTCTATCTCACTGTTCTGAATCTCCATAAGTTTTTTATCAATCACCCATATTATCATTTATATGTATCTCTTTTATTCCCCCAATACAAATGAAACTTGAAAAAATGCACTTTTCAATGCATTTTTAATATCCAATATATTTTCCTTAAACATTAAATATATACTACTCAATACATACTACTCAATATAATGATTTAAAAAACTGCTTTTCAAAAGTGAGGCACTCCCATCTTTTATCTAATAATAATTATGGCCACAGTGATTATAATTAAAAGTAAGAATGGAAAGAAGATGCACCTTATTAGAAATTTCTGTGGAGAATTTCAATGGAAAGTTAGTAAAAAATTAGATTACTTGAGAAATTAAATGTATTAAGAATTTTATAGACTAATTTTCTTGAAGAAAAAATTTGGCTAATATATATAATAATAAAAGCGTAATATGCTAATTAGACCAGATGACCTTCTGAACAAAGCCAGGGCTGTGAGGGAAACCTGGGTCCCAGGTGCCAGAGGGAAGCCGGTGCCAGCAGCTGGGGAAAGGAAGGCCTACTCTTGCACAAATTTTGTGCATCGAGCCTCTAGCTCAGTGGTTCTCAACCTTCTGGCCCTTTAAATACAGTTCCGCATGTTGTGACCCAACCATAAAATTATTTTCATTGCTACTTCATAACTGTAATGTTGCTACTGTTATGAATCGTAATGTAAATATCTGATATGCAGGATGGTTTTAGGCGACCCCTGTGAAAGGGTCATTCGACCGCCAAAGGGGTCTCGAACCACAGGTTGAGAACCGCTTCTCTAGTTCCTTTATAAAAAGTTTCCTGCCCTAACCGGTTTGGCTCAGTGGACAGAGTGTCGGCCCTGCGGATTCAAGGGTCCCAGGTCCGATTCCGGTCAAGGGCATGTACCTTGGTTGTGGGCACATACCCAGTAGGGAGCGTGCAGGAGGCAGCTGATCGATGTTTCTCTGTCATCGATGTTTCTCTCTCTATCCCTCTCCCTTCCTCTCTGTAAAAAATCAATAAAATATATATTTTTTAAAAAGTTTCCTTACAGCCCTCCTCAGTGTAGCTTAGTGGTTGGAGTTTCAGTCCAGGCACCGAGGGTTCTCAGGTTCGATTCCCTGTTAGGGGCACGTACCTGGGTTGCAGGTTCAATCCCAGCCCCAGTTGGGGCACGTGTGGGAGGCAACCAATAAATGTCTCTCTCTCATATCCAATGCCTCTCTCTCTCTCTCTCTCTCTCTCTCTCTCTCTCTCTCGCCCTCTCTAAAATAACAATGGAAAAAATATCCTCGGGTGAGGATTAACAACAACAAAACATTTCCCTACATACCCCTGGTATTAACCTGGTAGCAATACATGAACTATGATATACTTATAGTAACCAAAAAAACAAAACTCCATATATCCTGTGCCTAAACACACTCAATTATCACATTCCCATCAGAGTACTTATGTACCTGTCCTATAGCTAACATAATTTGAGCTATGCAACACTTCTATAACTGTAATGTCTATAGAAAGATTAATATTCATGTTTTGAGCTTAACCTGTTAACAGTATTTGTGTTTTATTATATATAGTTATAATCTAGGAGCATGTTATATTCAGTGGCCTAATTGAATATAAAATAAGTATACTCAATCTAGTATGAATTAGCTTATTTTCAATCAAGCTTATTTTAAATACTTAATTTTAAAAACTTAAAACTCATTGGTTTATATAAGAGTTCAAAATCTATCTTATCAACTTTATTTTGAATAAACCCATACTTACCTGGCTACTACCATGACCAAAAGGAGTAGTAGAAATATTAGTGGTTACACTGTGCAAAATAATTTCACCACTGAGAGATCCAGAAGCAACGTAGCAATCATTCCAATTATATGTTACACAAGTTACTTCATCTTTATGATCCTGAAAGAAAAAAATGAAATACAGTGCCATAAAACCTTCAGAAAGCATATTTTCATGTTTTTGCAAATTTTGTGTTTTATAAATATTATCCATTTGTCAATCTAATATTTGCTTTAACGTTTTCCTCAAATTTTAAAAATTACTCAAATAAGCAGAAAACTATCTGATCAACACCAAGTCTTCTCAGGGAACAGAGATCTATTTTTCATAACTATAATAAAGCTCAGGCACTCTGAAACGAGAGACAGAATAGAAAGGTAATTTTCTAAATGGCAATATGTCTCCCTTACAGAATTCACTTCCACTGACAAGTAACATTTATTGCGAGTTGACTATCAGGAGCATCCCTGCCCTTGAAAGTATTACTGTTCAACTGAGAAGACAGGACATTTAAATTAACACGAAAATGGCAGAACAAAGCTAAGTGAGTGGTGGTAGAGGCAAAGTGTCAAGACAAAAGAGAAAGAGGCATCACTGTGAACTGAGTTGACAGAGGAAGCTTCATGCAAGACATAAAGTTGGAGTTCAACCTTAAAGAAAGGAGAAGAGCTAAACTAGGGGAAGTAAACCAGACCCTGCAAAATGGAAAGGAGTAAGGAACAAAAGCCCCAAAGCCAGAAGGGCAAGGTATGTTTGAGAGATGACAGCAGCTGCTTCCCTTTGTCGAGTACCTACTGACGCCGGGAGCTTGATATATTATTATTGTTATTTATTTACTTAAATCCTCACCAGAGGACATTTTCATTGATTTTATTTATTTATTTATTTATTTATTTATTTATTTATTTATTTATTTATGTATGTATGGTGCGGGGAATCAATCAGTTGCCTCCAGTATGCCCCCCAAAGGCACCAGGATCGAACCACAACCTAGGTCTATGCCATAACCACAAATCGAACCCATGACCTTTAGGTGTACACGACACTCCTACCAACTGAGGCACACCACCCAGAGCCATATATCATTATTAATCCGTAGAACAATCTTGGAGAAAATGTCAGTTTTTCCCATTTTACAGGTGAGTTGACTAAATGGCACAGAAAGGTTAAGAAACCTGTGCAAGCTCACATAACTGCTAAGTGACAAAGCCGGGATTCAATTCCAGGTCAAACCCAAAAGCCTATTTGCCTCCCTCTATATTAGGCTGTCTCCCAAATCCAAAGGGGAATCCACTTGGAAACAATAAAACTGGTTTTGAACAAACTGAGTTCACAAGGACGTTTTCCAACATCAAGTCAGAGAAATCTAGCAGGAACACAGAAAAGGGATCAGGATTAGGAGTCTAGTTTTTAACAGTTTGGTGCCATACATTACTAATATAAACAAACCTTTGTATCTAATAATCAGATTAATATAATGCCAAGAATAGTAACTATAATATGCCACTATTATATTACACTATTGTAATAACTATTGTAATAACTATTACATAACCTTTTCAAATGGTCCTCCAAGCATGTTTGGAAATGTCTCTATATTTTATTCCTTTTCTAAATCAAAGAAACAATATCTGATGAGAAGAAAAAGGACATTTAGGGCATTGCTCCCATCTAAGAAGTTAAGAATATGAGGTCCAATACAATATCTATGACTTTGTAAAGAAATAGAATCTTTATTTTCCCTAACAAATCTCACTTCAATGCTGAAGTATCTTACTTTTATTATAAAAGCTCAACATTAAAAGTTTGGTAACTAAACACATTGTGCGATAACCATTTCTGTAACATTACAAAACAACAACACCCAAGTTCCTTACCTTAAGAGATCGATGAACTCTTTTTGATTTTAAATCCCAAATATTAACAGTGTTATTCAGGCCTCCGCTTACCAAATACATAGATGTGGAATTTAAACTGACACATGTCTGCTTTTGCTATTAAAGAAAAAGAAAGTTACCTTAACTTAACAGAGCCCAGAGATGACTTTTAAGTCTTATTCAGTACTCAGCAAGCACTTAATAAATATTTGTTGAATTAAATGTTATAAACATGCTAATACTTATACTAAAGATTCACCTCTAATCTTCCACATGGATCCGATAGCTTGTAAGGAGTTAAAAAAGACTTCAAGAAATCAACCAGATTCATGTTCTCTGCCATACACAGAGGTGACAGAGGAAGCTTAGAAAATACCAGCAAGTCTTGGCCTCCCATCAGGGCTTACCTACCTGTAATATCTCCCCTACTAAAGCCTGCTCTTACATTTCCACAGGATACCCTGAATTACAATCAAACCACAGCTCAGAAAATACTAATGGTAGAGAAGACTTTCAAGGATGTGTCTGTCCCTCATTTTACAGATAAGGAAATTTTCCATCGAGGACAAGATATTTGCCCAAAGTCTCATGGCAAATCTCCCCTTAAGAAATCCAATTCTTAAACATTGAGTCATCAGAACTTGACTCTATATTCTTTCCCATGTATGTAAAGACACCATCCATCCACCCAGTTTTTCAAGATAAAATTCCAGAAATTCGCCTTGATTCCTCGTTCTGCCTGCCCCAGGTCTACCATAAATTCTCTAAACTCCGACACTAAAATAAATCCCAGCTGGCCCTCCCAGTATCCAGCACTACTTCCAGCACTCTAATCCAAACCCTGTGGAACCACAACAGCAGCCTCTTAACTGGCTGTCCTGCTTCTACTCCTGCGCATTCTGTTCTCCATAAGTAGGGTGATCTTTCAAAAATGTTAACCTGATCATATCTCTCCCATTTAAAAATCTTCAATGGCTTCTAATCAACCCTAGAATAAATTCCAGACTCATTAACCTGGCTTTCAAAGCCCTATCTATTCATCTGGCCCCTTCCTACCTTATCTCTCATTTTCCTCTTCACCCACTAATTCTCCAGCTACAATGACCTTCTTGCATTCCTTAAAAATAATTCTATATTGTCCTCAAGGCTTCAACAACAGCTATTCTTGCCCCGAACTTTGGCTGAACAGCTTTTTCTGGTCAATAGACAGCACCTTAAATGCCATCTCTTCAGGGGTACTCCCTTGGCCACCTAAGGTAACTTGCTATCTCAATATCTTAACTATTTTAGTTCTCAACACAACAACTTATCACTATCTGTGTATTCTGTTTCCTAGTTTACTATCTGTCTTCCACCAGATTGTCAGTTTCTTTAAGAGCAAAGACCATATCCATACTCAATATATATTTATAACATAAATGGCTAAAAATACAGAGGCTACCAAGTTTTTCTCACAATAATTATCTGAGTGTCATCTACCTGGTGGTGCCCATCCATCAGAATACAATATTTCATGTATTTTCCTATTTAACCTTCAGGTACACTATGTAGTTACATTAATGTTCTTACCTCCAGTTGAATGCTATGGGGGAAAAAATGGAGAAATAATTCCAAAGGGGAAATATTTGTGACTTAGGTAAAATCTAAAGGCAAAACATGCAGGTTTAGGCAAGTCATCTCACCTTTATGAGCCTATGTTTCTTCATCTGAGAAATGAGAAATGAGGACTCTTCTACCTTGAGAGTCCATGCATCTCAAAAACATCCTCTACTCAAGAGAGCACCAGATTCTTAAAAAGCTGCCGATGGCTCCTACACTCAAGCTTCTTACTGCTCTTAGATTTTGACGAAGAGTCAAAATTACCAACACATATAAACAGGAGCACATTAGATCAATGTGTCAGTATAGTAGGTATACTTCTCTTCTAGGCACCATACATACACACATAGGAACTAAATTTGGTCTGAACAAACTAATAAGATTTAGAATGTGGTTATCACTGCAAATCAGGACAGTTTTACTAAGAGCTATATAAATAACCTTTAAAGAAAATAGACAAGAATGATATCCATCAAAGATAAATATATTAGGATTCTAACTGTCAAAAACAACTCAAATTATTCTTAAGGGCTCAGAACAAAAGCTATGTTTATAGCTGGCTTACGCTGATGATAGAAGATTCTTTTTGTTAATACATTATTAATGTAGCTAATGAACTTAAATAATTAATAGAAATCGTGTAGTTATTACAGGAATCCTACATCCCAAAACACAAGCAATGGGTGCAGTTTTTAAAATCTAAAAATAACAGCTGGTCAAATTTCTAGGTTATATAGTAGCCTATCACATCCATTATAACACTGTTAATACCAATCTGCCCACTTTTAAGAAAATACAAAATCAAAGAAAATAAATATAAACTTAAAGTTCTACTCAAAAATTAATGTTTAAATAAGAATCATATTTTCCTATATAGGAAAGGTCTAATATCTCAAATAGCACATGAGTAAAAGAACTTGGATCCTACAAAACAAAGATTTTCAACACACTAATATGTTACAATAAATTACTGATAAAGGTTAAAGAACCAATGTTTGCAAAATATTTTATAAGTAAATTAAAGCAGATTCAAATTATAACTATAATGACCACTTCAGCCACATGCATCCTGATGTGATTTCTTAACTATGGGAAAGAGAACTGCAACAACTGATATGGAATATTCACAAAATTTGTAGAATTGTGTCAATTTGTGAATATCATCTATTTTCATAATTTAATAACAAAAAACAAAAAGGTACCAAACTGGTTCTAAGACATGATGTAAAAGTAGCATAATACATATTGTAACAGAGGAAATCAAAATTATTTTGATGCTATTTAATTAAACAAATTTTTGTCAACCGTCTTTGACAGGATTTAAAGATTCAAAGATGATGACTAAAATGTTTTGCCTGCTCTGAAAGGATATACACTTTGACTTTTATCAACCAGGGATGCTCTTTGCTTCAATTTTACGTAACTGAGTTTGAATAGGCAGAAGGTCTCAAACTCCATTTCTACCCTTAGCATTCTCTCTGCCACAGCCTCCAACATATATGGGCTGGAAATGAACTTTGGGTCAATCCCACTGGATATCTTTAGGAAAGAACTGATAGAAATCAAACGTTCTTTTTAAATCTGGGCTCCCTTACCTATTCCAGTGTAAAATTAGGACTATTCATAATGTTTTAGGGTCTGCTAGGAAAATGTGAAACTTAAAAAAGGACAAGCTACCAACATCTTATACCTTTTTATTTAGATCATATCTTATTTAAAAAAGAAATAGCTTGGAAATAGCTTCCAAGAGATTGGAAATGAGGCAGCCAGCAATATCTTGAATCAGAGATTACTTTATAAAACAAAAGAATAAGCAAGCAATATGCAATGAAAGCTTCATTTAAATGCTCTGGGACCAAAGCTCATTTTGACAAAGCCATCTTTTCCAGGTGATGTCGCCCCTGGGGAGGCTCAGGCAGGCCCTTCAGTATGGGCAGAAGCAAAAGCAGAAAGCTATGTCAGATGGGCGTCCTTAGCTGAGATAGTCCTCAGCCCAATGGCAGTGAAGGCAGGGCTACAGCATTAGGGCTTTATGGTCATAGCAAACTAGTGACTTAAATGGGACTTGGTCCTTAAAAAGGCAACACCACCAGGGAACCTCCCACAGAGGAAAAATGGAGAAAGCAAGTGCCTAGTTGACAAAACCTGAATCCCTGATTGCTCCCCTAAAATTCAGTATTATTTTACTTAAAGATGTTTCAGTACCCATCTCACCGATAAGTGTTATGGTATTATTTTGAGCTTAGGTTAAGAAAAATGCGTTTAAACACCTTTATATTTAGTTGCAAGCACCACAATAAATAGGCAGTTGCCACCCAAGTAAAACTAAGATTTTCTTTTAGGTTTTTTTGTTTGTTTGTTTGTTTGTTTTTCACTTACCCCTTCACCAAGCTCTAAAAGTGGAACAGGTTTACATTTGCAACTTGAAACAACAATTTTGTCGCCACTGGAAGATGCTGTCACTAGGAAGTTATCTAAAGGAAGAGTTATGGAGCATAAAACAATCCATGAGCATCTCTAGCACTAGACTGTTAATACAAGAATTGTGATGATAAAAGCAAGCACACTAACCTAAGCAGAAAAGCAAATGAGCATCGCTTAGACATTAGCTTTCAAAAATGGCTCAGTTTACTACTTACTAAGCCTCTTCACTACCACCACAGGGAAGAACTATCCTTTCTGGCTCTGCTATCACTTGAAAGCTATGTAACCCATGTGAAACACTACTCCATTTTCAAAGAGTAAGCCAGAAGGTCTAATTTTATACTTCAAGAATGAAAGCATAATAAAAGCACCATCAGCATATATGAATCAGCCTTTTCGTCTATAAACACTGTTCAGGGCAGTTTTTAACACAGTGCTTGGTACCCATTTAAGTTAGGAAGCAAATATCTATATTAGTCTCCTATTTGTCCACTAAAAAAATAAAAGCTGGTATTTTCTCACAACTAGAATTTCTGTGATATAATGTTTCAATCTTAAATATATTAAGAATAAATATTACAGTAAGTATAGCAAATATAAATAAATGTGGTTAAATAGCAACTATTTATGTTATGGAAGAGTTCTATTTTAAATTAAATTTTAAATTATTTAAAATTTAATATAATTACATTTTTAAAATTTTTACTTTAAATTTAAAATTATATTTACCTTATTTTATGTGGCACAATCAGTAAAAACATAGCAATGTATTTTAAAACTAAAATAATTAAATACAATATAACCGAGAACAAGAGTTTCATTTTGAAAGTCCTAACACATTAAAATATCAGAAGTTTAAATTAATGCTTTTAAATAAGCAAAGTTCTAATTGCATTACTTTTGGATGATTTATGTAACATTCCTATATTTTGTGAACAGACCGTGGGTTGTGATTTTATGATACATGATGATTTAAACAAAATCATTTCCACCTACATATTACAGCACTGAGGAAAATATATCATTTCTCTTTATTTGGCTTCTTCCTTGTTTACTGCTACTTTTCTCCTTACAATATAGAAATGAAAAAAAACAGAAAGATAGTGAGAGGGTAAAATAGTAACCTCTTGTATTTCTCATGTAGTTTTAGAAGTCATGAGAAAGTGAGGAACATTATCTCAAGGACCAAAAGCATAGAAAACTGATCTCCCTGGCACGTCACCATGAACTGCGCCTTTGGAACCCATGAGAAGTGGCCCTCAAGTTTCTGAGTGTGGGAAGTCCTCGTTCATCAATAACTAACCTCCATGGAAGGGATCAAAGCTTCATTAGGAATAAGATTAGATGAAGGCTCTCAGTGCACACCTACTGCACAGGAAAACCACACAGAAATAAGACCAGTTTCCAAGTCATACGATACCTCCTCATAGTCACAACAGTTTTATTCACAGACCATTAAATGGTTTATCAGTAAATGCCAACCGTTACTAAAACTCCCTGGAATACAATAAACCAAAAATAATACATCTTACTAAGTAATGCTATTTTTCTCTAATGCAGTAACAGAGAAAAATTAACCTCTGAACATAATAAAAATCCAGTAATAGAGAAGCAACCTCACGTATTTGTCCCTCTTTAAAACAGTCCCCCCACTACATTTCTGGAGAGTACTTCAAACATGTAGTCACTGCACCATGAGTTTGATTAATAGAGCACTGAAGTAATTAACTTTGCTACCATAATACAAATTCAAGGAATGATGAAGTAAATTTAATTCAATAAGAAAAATCATCATTTTTGTTACATATTTGCATTAACAATTAGATTGAACATGAAAACTCCTAATGGTTTTGTTTATGAATCAATCACATTTTCATCAAGAAGCAGAATATTAATACTTTGGTATTGATAAGATCAGACATGGAAAAATCTAATTTGTTGTTTAAGACACTATATGTAGGAGTTTGACAAAAGAATGACAATTTTTAACATAGCAGTGCATACAAAAGGTGATGAGCACTTTTTGACAACAGCGGTTCTCAGCTAGGGGCTACTGGCATCTGGTGGGTAGAGGCCAGAAAGGCTTCTAAACACCTTCTAATGCACAGGACAGGCCCCATAACAAAGAATCACCTGGCCCAAAATGTCAATAGTGTGAGGGGCTGAGAAATCCTGATTTCTAAGCTTCACTGCCTCATTTATTTTATCCACATATCAGAGTTTACTAAGACAAGGAGGGTGTGGATCAGAAACAGAGAAAGCTTAGAAAAATTCAGTAACTTCTCTGAATATTTGGAAAATGAGACTATTTTTGTCATAGATAGAAAGGGAGAAAAATACAAGAATATATCTGTAAGATGGGGATGAAGGTCAATTTTAATTTTTATCTCCTCACCAAGCTTCGTTTCTGTCTTTGAGTTCTATCATTAATTTCCAGACAAGAACCACAAATATTCAAACATAGATTCAAAAACGCATTCCAAAACCTTTCAGAATTTTTCCCGTCATTACCTACCTTATTCTATTTGATTCAATAACAAACTCTAGATAATAAAACGAATTATATGGTCTGGATATAATAATTTATATATATATATATATATATATATATATATATATATATATATGGCAGTGTTTTTCAATGCAATGGGCTATAACTAAATTTTTTAAAAGAGAAATCGGTGGGTATTCATGATATACTGTTTAGTAAACTGTTTCTTTTTACCTTTCAGAGCTACAAATTATGGGTCACATGCAAAAAAAGTTCCATTGGTTTTTAAACCTAACAAAGAGTGTTTTATCTTTTTTAAAGGATACTATTGCTGCTCCAACATAATGAGCTGATTCCATGTGGTGATGTGTGTGGGTTGAATTTATCCACCAACGTCATGGATGAAGCATCCCATATTTTAACATCATCTCCGGATGAAGCAAATCTGAGATTTTCCTGCATGACTGCACCTACAAATAGTTTAAAACAACATATTTTAAAAAACAAAGTTAGGCAAAAAAAAAAGTTAATGAAGCATCTAATCCAAGACAAGTGGCACCACTGTCCACTTCTGTCCCCAAAGTGTCACTACAAAGTAGCTGGAGTGATCTTTGACCCTTCCCCTGGCTCTCCACAGCCGTTACAATGAAATCCAACCTTCTTAGCTTGCTTTATCTGACCTACCTAGCCCGGTGCAAAGCTCTTCCCCCACCCTAGACTCACTTGCCTTCTTTCTTGGCCTGCCTGTCTTCCGTTTGCTCCTCCTCTGCCTGGAATGCTCCTTCCCCAGAATTCCTATGGTCATCTCCTGCATATCATTCCAGTCTCAGGTCAAATGTCTCCTCCTCAGAAAAGCTTACTCTGATAAGCATGACGAAAGCAGCCCCATACCAGTTGCTCTATATCCCATTATCCTGTTTCATTTTTTCATGGCACTTGTCCTCTTTACAGTTCTAATTTTACTCATAATGTCTGCCTGCCCCTTCCCTCCCCACAACTTGAACAAAACAAAGATCCTCAGAACAGATACTCTGTCTTGTTTACTACATCCTGAAACACATTCCTGGCACACAGGAGGTCCTCATGAATAAGTGTTGGATTGGTAACCTCCTAATCTTTCTAAAAATGTATCATAAACTATAGCACTCCTGCAGGTCTGAATCCAGACACTCTAGTTTTTCCAAATAATTCCAAAATTAGCAGATACAGCCCAGATGTCACTAGTCCCTATACCAATTATTGGTCTACAACGCCCTCACTCACATTATTTATTCACAATATATAGTTCAACCACAATGCTGATAAAGTGACTTCCCAAATTAAAGCAATCTACAGGCAGGAAGCCAAAACGCTACTCTAGACAGACACTTTAAAGAGCAGCAAACAGTAACATATGATAGGTCAAAAAAAAAGTGCTCAAAAATACATGAGAGGAAGGGGAAGGGAAGAGAAGGGGACCTAGAAATATATGCCCCACGCCTTGCTGGTGTGGAGGGTGCGAGAGTATAGCACAGCATCAGTGATGTCACAGGCAGGTTCCCAAGTCAGTGCACTTAGGTCCAGTATATTTCAAAGGACAACTTAGAGGAATAATAACTTATAGGGCCCTTTAATTCTCAAGACAAAAAAAAAAAAAAGTGAATGTTGTTTATAAAAAAGCTAAAGCTAGTGATAACTAGAAAAGCCACTTATGTGATTCATTTGCCAGATAGTTGCAGTGCTACTAAAAGCCAGTCACCTGTTGCACCACAAACATAGTGTTTAGATTTGGTGCCTTAACATGTCATAAGGGGCTCTTTTGGTTCCCTACTGGGGGAACAATGAAGAGCAAGAAAGGCGATCTCTAAACCCAGTAAACACAACTATAATCTTACACCACCCCCGGTGAGTGGCGTGGGGTAGTGGAAAGATCACCGAAGCCGGGGCTCTGAAAAAGTGGGTTCAAACGATGTGCCCCCGAGTTGGGGTGACAGGGACTTTGGCCAAGTCACTTGATGTCTGTTTCCTTCTCTGAAAGTGGAGCCGGGAAGGGGACCATCTGCCCACCTACCTCGGTCTTCTGAGAACTGAGCACAGGGGAGAGGCACGAATTACATCAGCCTTTCAAAGTGGGTCCCCCAGAAAGAGCAGTGGGGACCCAGGGCGGTAACAGACGGCCTGCCAGCCCCGAATTTGGGGATAACGGCTCCATGAAACAACACTTAGTTTTACACCAATGAAAGTTCTCCAACTTGCACTCATCAAAAATGCATTTTACTTGCCAAGAACTTGTTTAACTGGGGTTCCCTTGTACAATGCATTCGAGCGCCACCTAAACGAGTCGTAGCTGAGAGATTTGCAAAAAGGAGGACGGACTGTGGAGCAGCTGCAAACTTTTCGGAGGCAGCACAGCCCCGGGGCCGCCACCCACACACCCCAGCTGGCCAGGGCCACCTCCGAGGCCGGCGGGGGGCAGTCGCAGGCCCGGGTGCGCGACCCCGGCCCGCGGCTTCCGGGAACTTCCGCGCCAAACCCGTGCCGCGCCCCTGCCCCCCAACCGTCCGGAGCGCGGGACGGCCCGGCGCGGGGAACCCGGGGCCTCCGCCCCGCCCCGAGGTGGCCGGAGGGCGGGCGGGGTTCGGGAACATGCAAGGACACAACGGGCGAGGCCCGCTGACCCAGGCCCTCCGGAACCTCACCTCTCCGCCGGGGCACACCGGGCGCCGCGGCACGACCCGCTCCGCGCTGGGCTTCCGGCTCCCGCCCTGACTGTTAAACTTCAGCGGCCGGAAGTCCCACCCCCGAGTGGCGTCACCTGGCAAAGCGCTGCCCCAGGGGGTGGATCGGGATCTCCGGGTTGGGCCTCCCCGTGGGGATTGTTATCCCGATGCCTGGGCGGGAACTGCGGGCCTGGGCGCTTCCCTCCACACCCAGCTGCTGCGCTCGGGCCACAGAGGGCAACCCCTTTGTCATTCATTTGTTCGCTGGCTGCTTGTGTGCCAGGCACTGTGCTAGACTCTGGTGCACGGCGATGGCGTGAGCCCGGGTACAGGAAACGCTCCTGGTCCCTGGCTCCGTGTAGCCTACAGTCTCAGGCCGAGGTTGCAACGTTAGGAGGCGGACGGAGGTTAAATTAATAATTACATGCCTAAATGAAAAGTGAAATTTTGACAATTGCTTCAAAGGGAAGGTACATTAAGTACGAAAGCCCATAATAAGAGAAATGACCATGGATGTGGGTGTCAGATAGACTCCCCGGAAGAGGAAAGAGTGGAGAGCAGGTAATACCACATGCAAACCAGAAACGTGCTCAGAAAGGCTAAGAAATAACCCAAAATGTAAACATCTGAGTGATCTGACTTGAAACCCCTGATCTTTCTTCCACAGCATGATGCCAAGTCAGAAACATCAAACATCATCTGGGTGGTAATTCTTTTAAAGGGGATGCTTCTCAGGGTGGAAAAGGAGCTGAACTGAGTTTTAAAGGGCCCCTTCTCTCTGGGCCTCACAAGCTCTACTAACAATTTTTGCTTAGAATACTTATAATAAATATAGGGCATTTATTCTGCAAAATGTTATTATTCTGTCATTGAAGTACATATGGACTGGACTGTGTTTCTGAGCTAGGTACATAAGCCCCAGTTACTTGTACTCACTTTGCAATTTAACTGGAAAACTAATTAAGTGCCGTTTTTTCAGAGCAGAAATAGAAGTCCTAGCCAAGCTGTAAGGATTGATGAGGAACCTCAAAAGGAGAAAGATTCAAAATCAGTAATTTATGCTCTCCGAAAAGGAACCTAGACAAAGAGGAGCACAAAATAAAGATTAGCATGGAGAACAATGAAATTGAAAAAAATAAACAATATTCTTTGAAATGATTACTAAAATTAATAAACCTCTAGCCAGACCTATCAAGAAGAAACGAAAACACAAATTATCAACCTGAGGGTAGAAAGAGAGTCCATCAGTACAGAACCAAATATATTTAAAAGATAATAAGGGAAGAGTATGAACAACTTTACGCCATTAAATTTGGAATTCAACAAAATGAACAGATATCTTGGAAGACATCTATTAAAATGACACAAGAAAAAATAGATAATATGAGTAGTGCTGTATGTACTACATAATTTCAATTAATAATTAAGAATACCTTCCCACAAAGAAAACCCCAGAATTCTATCAAACACATGAGAAAGAAATAATATCAATTCAATATGAAATTTTTCCAAAACCAGAAGAGGAGGGGATATTTTCTAAACTCACTTTTTTAAGGACAGTATTTCTCTGATACAAAAAAAACAACCAAGCAAAGACATTAGAAGAAATAGCTATAGAGTCATAGCCCTCATATATAGATATAAATATATATATACATATATAAGCAAATTTAATCCAATAACATATGAAAAAGATTATACATCATGATCAAGTGAGGTTTATTCCAGAAATGCAAGGTTGGTTTAACATTTAAAAATCACTTAATATAATTCACCACATTAACAAAATAAAGATAAATAACCCATGTAATTATGTAATAAATGAAACAAAAGCATTTGTAATATTCAGCATCCATTTATGATTAACAAGTATCAGCAAACTAGGGAAAAAAGGGGGAGGAAACATCCTCAACTGATTCGAGAACATCTGTGAAAAGCCCACAGGTAGCATTATACTTAATGGTGAATGGCTGAATATTTTCCTCCTAAGATCAAGAATAAGACAAGAATGCCCTGTCTCAATACTACTATTCAATATTCATCTGGAAGCCTTAACTAGTGCAATAAAACAAATAGATGAATGAATGAGTGAATGAATGACATACAGAATGGAGAAGAAGTAAAACTCTATTTGCAGGAAATATGTGTACTGGAAAATCAATAGGAATACAGAGAAAAGTTCCTAGAACTAGTAAATGAATTTATCAAGACCTATGCAAAGTCAATATACAAAAATAGAATAGTATTTCTATATATTAGCAATAAATAATTGGAAAATGAAATAAAAATTACAATTCAATTACCAACAACAACCAAAAGTATGAATTACTTACAGATACCTTTAAAATATGCAGTAATTATACATTGAAAACTATAAAACATTGCTGAGATAACTTAAAAAGACATAAGTAGAAAGTTCTGCCATATTAATTAGATGGAAAACAATATTGCTAGAATATTATTTTTTTCAATATTAACCTACTTATTCAACTTAATCTCCACAATATTCCAGCAGGTATATTGTGTGTATGCAAATTGTCAGGCTAATTCAAACATTTATATTGGAATGCAAATGATCTAGCCAAAACAATTATTTTACAAAGATAAAGTTAGAGGATCTACACCTGATATCAGTCTAGATTTCATGCAAACTAATCCATATTGACAGAAAGCAGTGTAGCACTTATATACCAAACAATAACAGAAAACAAACACTAGGGAAACAAAAAGTTGTGCGAGAAAGGAAAAATGGAAATAGATAACAATATATCAAATGGGTAATCACTAAACCCAGTCTGTTTTATTGATGAATATCTCTAAAAGCTGTTCACTTCTTCCCATCCTCACTGCTGTTATCTTGATTCAGATTATCTTGAATCTTGACTCGATTGTTGAAATAGTCTCCTAATTTTCTTTCCTGGCTTCAGTCTTTATCCCTCTAACTACCCTTGAAACTCCCATCTCAATGCTTTTCATAACAATGCAAATCTGATCACATAACTGCTCTGCTTAGAACCTAGACCCTTAGAATAAAGTCCAAATTCCCTTTCATGGCTCAATAGGCCTTTCACCACCATCTCATGCTGATGTCTCCAGCTCTTCTTCTCTGGCCACCTGTCCAGCCTAACTGACCAGGTATGTCATGCACCATCCTGTCTAGCCTTTGCCCTTGCTGCTGCCTCTGCTTAGAACACGTCCCTCTGCCTCTCTCCAATGTGATCAGAGGGCAGGGACTGAGAAGTTATCCCTTCCTACTGAGTGTTGCCAGAGCATCCTGTGCCCACCCCTATGGATGTCAATCTATGTCTCTTCATTGCCCATCCCCCCCATACACACTAGACTCAGAATTCAGGAGTACCGTGCCTACATATGAAAAATATGTCTTTATGTCCCCAAGACCTAGCATGATGCCCGACACAAAGGATTTACTTTTAAAATAATTGATGAATAAATGAATGAATCTGTTTTTCAAAAATCTGTTTTTAGAATACAGCAATAAAGTGGAAAATGGATTGCCAGTAGGAAGTCTGAAAGCATGCCTACTAGTTAAGAGCTAATCGACATATTTTAGACAAGATGAAGAGGGCTGGACTCAGGCAGAGGCAATGGGGATAGAAATAAGGAGTCAGAATCAGAGACTTTGTTAAAAAAAAGAAAGACATTTATGAGCAAATGCAACTGATTGAACACTGTACTTTCTGAAGGATGGCTCTACTGCTTTAAATTTAGAAAAAGGGATGGAAAGCCAGACATACCCCATGAGAAGCAATCAATCAACAAACTATGAAAGTGAGAAGAGGTGATTGAAATGGACAAAGAGGTTAGCAAGGTGCAGGGTATCTGATGCAGAAATAAAAGAGAGCGTTTTAACTGCCAAAGAATCAAGAGACTGACAAGGAGAGCAAAGATTTTAGTGCAGAGAATGTAATAACTGGAAAATTTTGCTTCAGCCCTTAATATAGTAATAAAATTTGCAGACAGCCTATAACACTATACTGACTGCAGTTATACATTATACAAGCTGCCTTCCATTCTGATGAGGGAGGCATAAAAGTAAGCAAGCAAGTGTCTGGAATTTGCTGGGGACAGAGGGCATAACTGATCTAGGACATGTAATAGGATCAGTGTAGCCTCACCCCATTTACACTTACATCTCTAGAGCCACAACGTGAAGGTAGAACTCACGGCAGCCCTGAAACATGGCAAGATTCTGTTATGAAGTCTACTAGTGGCCCAGTGCACAAAATTCATGCACAGGGGAGGGGGTGTTCCTCAGCCCAGCCTGCACCCTCTCCAATTTGGGACCCCTTGAAGGATGTCCTACTGTCAGTTTACAGGGATTGGGCCTAAACCAGCAGTTGGACATCAGTCTCATAATCCAGGACTGCTGGCTCCTAACCGCTCACCTGCCTGCCTGCCTGCCTGCCTGATTGCCCCTAACCACTCTGCCTGCCGGCCTGCTTGCCCCCAACTGCCCCCTGACACCAGCCTGCTTGTCCCCAAATGTCCCCCCGCCAGCCTGCTCACCTCCAACTGCCCACCTGCTGGCCTGCTCACTCCAAACTGCCCCCCCCGCTGTCCTGATCACCTCCAACTGACCCCCACTGACAGCCTGCTTGCCCTCAACTGCCCCCCCTGCTGGTCTGCTTACCCCCAATGGCCCTGCCCCCCACCAGCCTGATCACCCACAACTGCCCTCCCCTCTTGGGCTCTAACCGCTTCTACCTCAGCCCCGCCACCATGGCTCTGTCCAGAAGAACGTCCAGAAGGTCTCCTGGAAGGTCTCCCAGTCTAATTAGCATATTACCGTTTTATTAGCATAGACAGAGGCCTGGTGCATGGGTGGGGGACGGCTGGTTTGCCCTGAAGGGTGTCCCAGATCAGGGTGGAGGTTCCTTGGGGTGTGGGGCAGCCTGGGTGAGGGGCCTGTGGTGGTTTGCAGGCCAGCCATGCCCCCATGGGGTGAGGGTCCCTGCTGGGGTGGTGTGGCCAGCCTGGGTGAGGGGCTGATGGCTGTTTGCAGGCTGGCTAAGCCCCCCAGCAGGGACCCTCACTGCATGAGGGTGTGGCCAGCCTGAGGGAGGGGCTGAGGGCTGTTTGCAGGTTGGCCACACCTCCTTCAGGGTGGGGGTCCCCACTGGGGTGCCTGGCCAGCCTGAGTGAGGGGCAGATGGCTGTTTGCAGGCTGGCCACAGCCCCTTCAGGGTGGGGTCCCGCTGGGGTGCCTGGCCAGCCTGGGTGAGGGGCTGATGGCTGTTTGCAGGCTGGCCACAGCCCCCGGCGACCCAAGCTCCCAGCCCCTCTTTTTTTTCTTTTTCTTTTTTCAGCGCCTCCTTAAGTGGAGGGAAGCAGGTATCTGGGATTTATTTATCTTCTATAATTGAAACTTTGTAGCCTTGAGCAGAGGCCAGGGCTGGCCAGGGCAGGCGGGAAGCTTGGCTTCCTCCATCACTGGGGGCAACCCAAGCCTCCTGCTCGCTCCAGCTTTGTGGCCGCCATCTTGGTTGGGTTAATTTGCATACTCACTCCTGATTGGCTGATGGGCGTGGCTTGTGGGTGTAGCAGAGTGACACCAATTTGCATGTTTCTCTTTTATTAGTGTAAATGCTATTAGCCAAAGTGCAGGGAAGGGGATGGGCATTTCCTGGGAATCCGCTATGTGCAGGACACTGTGGTTTATATACATCTGTCTCCCACCACCACTTTTTTGAAATAAATATGAATTGTTATGCCATCATAACTAATTTTGGAAAACTATTTGGAGATTGTTTTCTTCAAAAACAATGAAAATCCATACGGATTTTTTTTTCTGAATAGGTAATGAATACATTTCTAAAACATTTAATCAGTATAAATAGGTAGAGTTCAAAGTAAATCTTCGTCACCCCGATACTGAGCTGCAATTTTTTTCTCTCTAGGAAAATAAATAAAAATTATTTCTCCTGCATCCTTCCAAGAACATTCTATGCATACGTACAAATTTACATATTTCATTCAAAACCTATTCAATATACACTGTACATAAACATTAGCTTACTATACAGCTGTTCTGTGCTTCATTTTTATTTGTTTGTTTTTTCATTGTTTTTTTTTCTTTTTATGTGCTTCATTTTTTTTCACTTAACAATATTTATCAGACAGTTCCCTGTCTTCATACATGTTGGTCTCATTCCTTTTCTGGTCACATAATATTCCACTGAGTGGATATATCATGTTTTATTTAGCAAAGCCTCTGTTAGTGAATACTAATAATGTTGTAACATATATATATACACATATATATATATATACTCTCATATATGCAAGTAGAATTATATATGCTAACTGCAAACATTGCTCAATACGAATGTAATGTAACAAATATGCAATTTAAATGTTCTAGCAGCCACATTTTAAAAACACACGCAAAATAAACAAATGAAATTAATTTTTAAAATGTGTTCTATTTAACCCATTATGTCCCATATATTATTACTTCAACATGTAAATCAGTATAAAAATTAATAGTGAGATACTTTACATTATTTTACTTGTACTCTTTGAAATCTACTGTATACAGGGTGGGTCAAAAGTAGGTTTACAGCCCTAGCTGGTTTGGTTCAGTGGATAGAGCGTCAGCCTGTGGACTGAGGGTTCCAGGTTCAATTCCTGTCAAGGGCAAAAGCAGGGGTTACGATCTCAATCCTCAGTAGGGGCATGCAGGAGGCAGCCGATCAATGATTCTCTCTCATCATTGATATTTCTCTCTTCTTTCTCTCTTCCTCTCTGAAATCAATAAACATGTTTTTTAAAAAGTAGATTTACTCTACCGGCAGTGTTGGCAGCAGGATGTCTCACAGGAAGTTCTCCGCTCCCAGGCATGGGTCCCTGGGCTTCTTGCCTAGGAAGTGCAGCAGCCGGCACCGCGGGAAGGTGAAGAGCTTCCCCAAGGATGACTCCCCCAAGCCTGTCCACCTCACAGCATTCCTGCGCTGCAAGGCTGGCATGACCCACATCATGAGGGAGGTCAATAGGCCAGGATCCAAGGTGAACAAGAAGGAAGTTGTGGAGGCTGTGACCATTGTGGAGACACCACCCATGGTGGTTGTGGGCATTGTGGGCTACGTGGAACCCCCCCTCCCCCGCCCCAGGCCTCCGTACCTTCAAAACCATCTTTGCTGAGCATATCAGTGATGAGTGCAAAAGACGCTTTTATAAGATCTAGCGTAAGTCTAAGAAGAAGGCCTTCACCAAATACTGCAAGAAGTGGAAGGATGACGATAGCAAGAAGCAGCTGGAGAAGGACTTCAACAGCATGAAGAAGTACTGCCAGATCATCCGTGTCATCGCCCACACCCAGATGCGTCTGCCTCCTCTGCGCCAGAAAAAGGCCCACCTCATGGAGATCCAGGTAAATGGAGGCACGGGAGGCCGAGACACTGGACTGGGCCGGGGAGAGGCTAGAGCAGCAGGTCCCTGTAAACCAGGTGTTTGGACAGGACGAGATGATTGATGTCATTGGAGTGACCAAGGGCAAAGGCTACAAAGGGGTCACCAGCCGCTGACACACCAAGAAGCTGCCACACAAGACCCACAGAGGGCTGCAGAAGGTTGCCTGTATTCGGGCGTGGCATCCTGCCCAGGTGGCCTTCTCTGTGGCCCAGGCTGGGCAGAAAGGCTACCATCCCCACACTGAGATAAACAAGAAGATCTACAGGTTTGGCCAGGGCTACCTTATCAAGGATGGCAAGTGAATCAAGAACAACGCCTCCACCGACTATTACCTGTCTGACAAGAGCATCAACCTCTGGGTGGCTTTGTCCACCACGGCGAAGTAACCAATGACTTTGTCATGCTGAAAGGCTGTGTGGTGGGAACCAAGAAGTGAGTTCTCACCCTCCACAAGTCCTTGCTCATGCAGACCAAAGGGCTGGCCCTGGAGAAGATTGACCTTAAGTTTATCGACACCACCTCCAAGTTTGCCCATGGCCACTTCCAGATAGTGGAGGAGAAAAAAGCATTCATGGGACCACTTAAGAAAGACCGGGTTGGAAAGGAAGAAGGAGCCTAATGTCAGGAACAGATGGTGCAGCTGGTGGGCTCTCAATAAAAATTATTTTCCAGTGGGGGGGGGGGAGTAGGTTTACAGTTGTTCGTATGGAAAATAATACAATAAGCAATAAATATAATTCAAGAATAAACTTTTGCATACTCACAGCTGTAAACCTACTTTTGCCCACCTCTGTATTTTACTGAAAGCACATCTCAATTCAGATGAACCACATTTCAATTGCCCAGTAACCAGATGTGGACATTGACTACCATATCGGTTACCATATGGATGTGGAATTACTCAGAAGATATGTAGTGAAATTTTTATGGCTGTTGCCAAATTGCCTTCAAAGAAGTGTACCTATTTACATTCCCCTTAACATTGTATGGAGTGCCTACTTTCTCACATCATTTCTCAGGTGGAAATAGGATATTAGTGACTTTTCCTTTGCATTTATTTTATTACAAGTGAGACTGAACATTTTTCATATGTTCAAAAGCTATTTGTATTTCCTTTGCAGTGAGCTATTTTTATGTCCTTTGTCTGTATATATATTTTTACTGGATTGGTTTTTTTCCCGCTGCTTAACATATGAGAGAATGAGAATAATCCCTTTGTTTGTCATAAATGTTGCAAACATTTTTTTCCAGTTTACCCAGTTTTGGCTTTGATTATAGTATTTTTTTTTTTGCTCTGCAAAAATGTTGACATTTTATGCAGTCATAATAGCAATCTTTTATGACTTCTGGATTTTATTATGCTTATATAGAGGTCTTTCTCTCTCTAAGATTATTTAAAACTCTTTTGTGACCTCTTCCAATCCTCTCAATGAAGTTATGCAACCGATGTCATTATTTCCATTTTATAGTAGAGTGGATGGATGCTTAGTGAAACATTAAATAAATTGCTTAAGAGACAGCAGACTAATAAATGTCAGAGCCAGAATTCAAATACAGTCAGTCTAACTTTAAAGACTGTGTTTGCTCTTTTGACTAGACTGTGATGACCAACATTATCTTTGTTAGGTGTCTTATTATTGTCTGCTTCTTTTAAATCCTAGTACCATATTAAATATATCATTATTGTTAACTACAAAATTGTATCAATCTTAACACCAGATTCTTACAAAATGCCAGATAGATTTTTAAAAGTTTGGACATTCCCATGGACTCTCCATTGGGCATGAAGGGAAAACAAAAAAGGTAAAATAACATAGAGAATAAACAGAAAACATTCCAGAGTTCAGCTTATTGGGCTGAAAGGGAGAACAGATAACAAACCTCAGTGAGACAGAAAAGAGCCTTGGCTTCTAGACCAGAGGGTTTGGACATTTCTATGTCAGGAGCTATAGGTTTTATAAAAAGTGATGACATGATTGAGAGAGAAAAATAAGAAAGATGAGAAAAAGAGTAGATCATCAGAGTTCCGGAGAGAAAAATTAATCTATCTCACTCTTGTATGATTATGTTGTATTTCTGTTACTCACCTTTTTCACCAAATGTTATTCTTAATGACAACTTGAGTTGCTTTCAAAATTCAAATTTATCCTTAAAAGCCATGGATTTTTACCCATTCAAGCTCTGAGGCAAATTCAAAAGAGAAGTTTCAAAAATATATTGTGCATGTCCAGCTGGCATGGCTCAGTGGTGGAGCGTCAACCTATGAACCAGGAGGTCTTAGTTCGATCTCTGGGCAGGGCACATGCTCAGATTGCAGGCTCCATCCCCAGGGTGGGGTGTGCAGGAGGCAGTCAATCAATGATTCTCTGTTCCTATCTTTCTCTCTCTCCCTCTACCTTCCTCTCTGAAATCAATAAAAATATTTTTTAGAATGTCTTGTGCAATAACATCCCTGCTAAAATAAATGTACAGCCTCCCCCAGTGAACACCTTGGAAAATGTTCAATTTACTTTTAAAAATAAATTACTTTGTAATCTTATGGCGTGCCAAAAACAAGTTTCAATTACCACAAGGGAGCAGAAAGTCTACCTTTCTTTTCTTTTCTTTCTTTTTTAAAATTTATTTTCAATTACTGTTGCTAAATAATATTATATTAGTTCCAGTTGTACAAACCAGTGATTAGCCATTTATATGCCACTATGTGATCACCTCAATAAGTCTAGTACCCATTTGACACCATCCATAGTTATTACAGTATTCTTGACGATCTGTGTCACCCTTAGGAAAGATAAACAACTTAATCCATATGTTTAGTTAACAGCCGAGCCTTGTCAAAATAAAGACTAGTCTATGGGCATTTGATTTAATTTTTTAATCAATATCTCTCAGAGCTGAGTCTAAAAGCCTGACTGGATTTGAACTGCAAACTGGCTTGGTTGCCTCAAATCCAACCATATATTCTGAAAACAACAGCTCTTCCACTTCTTTTAGATTTGTTCCTCCTTTTTCAAACCATGTGATTCTGGTGGCATGACCATTCATAGTACCTACCCCCTGGCCTAGGTGTAAGCTCATGACCCTGGCGGGCCTGGCCAGTCAGAGTCCTTCCCAGAAAGTCATACATTCTGAAGTGGGTAAAGCGAGTTCCCTCCTTCCTCTGGATTTATAAGAATGAGAAGATGTGAGGCTGGTGCTACCTCCAATGTTGTCTTTCTCTGTGGACCAAAAGCCTGTCTTCAGTAGGAAAGAATGAGACCAAAACAGAGAAGGACAGAGATTATGGAGAAAGATGGGGAGAAAATATTAATATCATTTAAGACCCTGAATCCTCCCTTCTCCTTCCCATTAACATGAACTAATAATTCCTTAAGTTGATTGATTTGTGTTTCCAGTGCTTGCAACCAAAAGAATTCTGACTAATCAGTGCTCTTATTAATGAGTTACAATATATCCAATCTAACCTCACAGTTTTTTATCTTATTCAATCTTTTTGAAGTCCATGTGCCTATTAGCTATGTTCTCTCTCTTAGCTTTTATCCCACTTTTCTGGCTACCTCATCTTGGTCTCCTTCTGGCACGTTGCCCTCTGGATTTTCACACTATGCTTTTCTTCCTGTGAAAGAACATCAAAATCTACAACTTCAAAAACCATTTCTACTCCATTTATTCTATATCAGACATCCCATAAGCACCTCAAGTCCAAAGGGCCTACAGAAACCCTATTTTGATACCAAACCTGTTTCTATTACTATATTCTGCATCTCAACCGGTCAACTATTACAAGAATCCAAAGAATCATTGTTAGAACCCTCCTACCTTTCCTTCTCTCTCCCTCCACATTCTATCACTCATTAGATCAGATAGACTTTAATTTCTAAGTAAATTAGTCTTACTTTTTACCTTAACACACCCTACCTAGTTCAAGCTTTCAAGTCTGTGATATTACTGTTACCTCCCAGTGAGTCATCTTACCTCCAGGTCTGTCCCTTTGTAATATATGTACCAAACTATTGCCAGAAGGATCTTCCTACAAAGCAAATATGGTCATTTCACTCCTCTCTTGCACTTGCTTCAAGAGATGCTTCCCATCACTTTTAGGATAAGTTCTAACTCCTCAGCTCAGTACACACAGCCATTTGTCAATCACCCAATATTTATCAAACACTTACCATGTCCTAGTGCTGTTGTAGATGCTGTACTTGCAAAAAGCACAACAAAATCAGGGTTTCTGCCTAAAAGAGCTACTAGTTTTGCTTCCGTGCCAATAAGCTTCAAGTTTTTGGGAGAAAGTTACAAACAGTAAGAACTTGATGGAAATTTACATCACAAATGCTGTGATTCAGGCTTTCTTCACTCTCTCTAATTCTATGAAAAAACATCAAATACATGACCCAGGAGACCCCAACCTGCCTTATCTGCCTACTACAAACCCACTCTTACTTTTAACCATTTTGTTTGAACTGTGATAGGGCTCTTCTAGAAAAGATGAAAGGAGGATTCAGCCCCGAGAGTGATTTTGCATCTCCTGTAGCTACTGATTGATTTTAGTACTCAAGGAGACTTGAACACCATGGTCCTCACTCCTATACCTCGATGGAGAATGCTTTGTCTGCCGGTATCCACTTAGGTTCACCTGTGGGTCGGATGGCTCTCCTGTGCTCTCTAAACACAAAGTGAAAATGCTCTTATATGACTTGGTTTCTAATAACATGCTACAGACATTGATGCAACATCATGGGGTTATGTATCTAATTGGCTCAGTGCATGCTTCTGTAATAAAGGGAATATTAAGTTTGCTTTATGTGCATGGTTTGACTTTGAATAAGAACAGCTACTCTCATTTTAAACTAGAGGGAAAAAAACAAATTATATCAGAGGGGAAAAAATCCTTCACTTGATGACCAAATGGCTTTTTTTTCCTTCTAATTTCCATAAGTCTAGATGCATCTTTAGTAAAGAAAAAACAAATAAACAAAAAAATACTCTTTCTGGATGTTAAATTGATATCTGGAAATTTTTGCTCTGGTAGACCTGAACTTTCATTACTGATTTCAGCTTCTGGGGAGGGGATAGTTGTCTCAGAGAAACTGACTAATAATGGTCTAAGAGTGACTCATGATGCAAGAAGGCATGCATTAAGCAGGTTGTTGAATAGGAAACAAAAAGTTGTCTGAAATATTTCCTCCCCACTGTTGAAGTAAGGGCTTCTTAGGTGCTAGTGAAATTCTATTTCTCTATCTGCGTGCTGGTTACTGGTTGTGTTCAATTTAAAAAATTCATTAAGCTATATACTTAGAATTTGTGCATTTTTCTGTATATATGTTATACTACAATGAAAAATTAAAAACAAACAAACCCTGCAACATCCCCTCTCTACATGATGGATAAACAGACATGCATGTAGATACACACAGTCTACACAGGTTGGTTTCTGCCTCCAGCCAGCTCTGTGTAATTCGACATTCACACACACACACACACACACACACACACACACACACACTCCTAGTCTGTGCTCTGTGATTTCTCTATCAAAGCACTATTATACTTTATTGTAATTGTGTGTTTATTAGCCATTTTTCCTGATAGTGCAAGGTTCAGGGGAATTCACAGAAATCTTTTAAACATAAACGAGAGGAGCATCTCTAAATAGTCTAAAGTTTGTGACGTGTAGACCAAACAAAATTTACAATCTTTATGTAAACACAACGAAACAGCCAAAGTTAAATTAAAAACCATATTTCAGTGTGCAAAATTAGGTGAGTTAGCCCATTATTAGAATAATTCCATCCTGCCACCTGCCATCCCTAAGTCTACACAGGTTGGTTTCTGCCTCCAGCCAACTCTGTGTAATTCGACATTGTGGGATTGCAATGTGGTCTGCATTTTTATGTCACCTGGGACTCAGAATTCCTATGTCTCTGAATTAGTTCAGCTTATAGATCATCTTCCTTCATGCACCTTAGACATGGACCGTTTTCCTTGATTCCCCTACTGATGTCTGTCTCTCTCACAGAATGCCTCTCTTGCTTCTCACCCTTTTCCCCTCAGGGATCTTCCTTGTCCCATTTCCCCTTTCCATTGAAATGGAATTAATTCCCAGGAAATTAATTTCCTTTTACCTTTTTCTATAAAACAAGTTAGACCACCATCTCCTACTTGCTCAGAGCATCCATTTGCTTATATTTAACGTGCTCTGTAAACAATGGACCATTTTCTCCCAAGCTTCCACCTTGAGCAGCACTAAGCTCTGCTACTGAAAAATAACCCATAAGCCACTCCCCTTCACCCCCTTCCCTAGATCCCTAGAGACATTGGTGAGGAGGATACAGTGTCCTCCATCAGGCCTGGGTTGGGTTTCAAGGCAATTTCAAAGGGAGAAAAGTACAATATATTTCCCCAAGATGAACTAGGGCCCAGTGATGGCGAACCTTTTGAGCTCGGCGTGTCAGCATTTTGAAAAACCCTAACTTAACTCTGGTGCCATGTCACATATAGAAATGTTTTGATATTTGCAACCATAGTAAAACAAAGACTTATATTTTTGATATTTATTTTATATATTTAAATGCCATTTAACAAAGAAAAATCAATTAAAAAAATGAGTCACGTGTCACCTCTGACACGCGTGTCATAGGTTCGCCATCACTGAACTAGGCACTGCCCACCCCGCTCTGATTTTGAAAGCAGGTGTTGCTAAAGTAAATTTTGAACAGACTGTTGAATGTCAGAGGGAAGGCAGGGGAGGGTGGGTGGAAAGAGATCAACCAATGAACTTGTAGGCCTATATGCATAAACCGTGAACACAGAGAATGAGGTGGTGAGGGGCTGGGGACAGAGCGGGTTGGTAGGTTGGGAGAGATTAATGGGGGAGAAAGAAGGACCTATGTAATACTTTCAACAATAAAGATTTAACAAAAAATAAAGTCAATTTTGGTTTTAAATGACATATTTTTCTGCTCTTCCGTTCACATCCACTCTGTGAATTATGCCAGAACACATTTAATAAAGAAGTCCATGCTAGTCGTTCATTATGATACCAATACACCAGTTGTATTGTATTCTAATGTAACTCGTACTTGTGGATTTCAAAGAGCTTCCTCAGATTTAATTAATCCTCAGCTTTGCTAATGAAAAGCATCGCTTTTACCCGGCGTGAGTTTGGATTTTTAATCTGTTCCTTAAGGTCACTTCATTTTTCATGAAACGGAACATTTATAATTTAACATTTCAGATCTTCCACATTCCCTATTAAGCAATTATTTTGATTACTTCATTATCTTTAATTTTTTTCCTAGACTATTTAGGTTGGTTTCTGCCTACTGCTAGCCAAGTGTAATTCTGACATTCTCTCTCACTCCTTTATTAGTATGATTTGCATTAGCAAGGGATTCATTTTCATTCTGAAGACTGAAAACAATTTCATTATCTGATAAAAATTATCTTCTCATATGCTATAAGAAGCAATTCTCCTCATTTATGGTCTCATTAGGCATTTCATCTACCCGATACATCTTCTCAATTCTTCCTCTTTCCAGCGGTAAGCGTTCCTGTGGCTCAACTAACAGCGTCTTGGGCTAGAGAGGTGCTCATTTTTACCTTCCTTCTCTGTTTTGTTCTTTCTTTTTCTAATGTAGTAACTGCACCATCTCCTCAGTGAAACCCTGCTATGTCCCTCTCTTCCTGAACACTTTGTTTAGGTTTTATTCTAATACTTAACACGGTTGTTTTGTGAATTGTAAGTTTACTTTTCCATTGTCCTTAATGGGCTGGGCCACAGCTTATGGATCTTTGTGTTTTCAGAGCCTGGAACTGTGTCTAGTGTATAGCAATAATTTTTAAAATGTATATTGAATAAATAAAGAACTAAGTGCATGTGCATATTCATTCTTAATTTGAAAATTTATACTTTCAAAACACAGGAGACAATGAGAAGCCAAAGCAACCTAATAAGGAGATAGATCGGCTGAACAAATTAAAGACAAGCTGAAGAGATATACAGACCTGCAAGGGACAGGAAAGAAGCAGTTAAACTGCCCCAGGGGGAGCTAAAACACCTTGAGTGTGCAAGAGGCCAGCTGAGCAAGAGCAAAAACTCAAAGCAATATCTGGAGTACCTGGATACATCATCAATGGTTAGATGGGCAAGACTCACATTAGACCTAGAGCCTTCTCTGCAAGCATGATATAGAATCATGACTATTTCTTCTCACCAAATCTCCAAAAGCTAACAAATTGTTAAACAATTTCTGTCTGATGTTGCATTCTTTTTTAAAAAAGATTTTAATATATTTTTATTGATTTCAGAGAGGAAAGGAGAGGGAGAGAGAGATAGAAACATCAATTATGAGAGAGAATCATCGATCGGCTGTCTCCTGCACGCCCCACACTGAGGATCGAGCCCACAACCCAGGCATGTGCTCTGACTGGGAATCCAACCATGACCTCCTTGTTCATAGGTCACTGCTCAACCATTGAGTCACACCGGCCTGACTGATATTGCATTCTTGATTTATTTCTCACTTTTGTTCATCCCTTGACAAGGAGAAAAAAGTAATCAGAATACTTCCTTTTCACTTTAAACATGTTAGAATATAAGGAATGTTGCAGCATCGTCCTAGGCCATTGGGGTCAATTCCATGGAAATGTCAAGTGCCTGCTGCTTGGAGCTGGACCTATTTTTAAGGAAGTGGAATTCCCTAGCAAATTTTGATTAAGTTTAAAATGCATTTAAACCTTTAAATGGAAATGTTAAACAGGAAGGTGGCTATAGGAGTTGGGAGTTAGGGAAGCAGTCTGGGTTGGAGACAAAAATTTGGAAGAATTTAGCCCATAAATGGTACTGATAAGGTCACATTGAGTGAGAGTGCAGAGAAGAGGAAAGGGAGCCAGGAAACAAATTTTTTGCTTAAAACTCTGGTCAGACAGTCTTTTCAGTCAGAGGTCAGAAAATTATGACCGGTAGGTCCAATCTGGCCTCTGTTCAGTCATTGATCTAAAAATAATTTTGCATTAGTCAGCCCCTTTCCGATTGAGCTCCATCCTTATGTCCTTTACCAGATGAAGAGACCCCTCAGGGAAAAGCTGTTTAAATGTGGATCTCACTTGTTTGCTTCCCTTATTTCAAGGATTATGTCCCCTCCAGTTTCTGCATATTTTCTAGTCATTCCCAGGTGCTTCACACAGTTATTTTAATTCTGATTTTATAGTTGTTTATACTGATTCTTTTTTTAGTCAAAAGATGAAAATTGTGATTACTAGGTGGTAGTTCAATAAAAGTTACTCTGTTACCAGAAGTGAACTCCTCTTACTAAAAAACAAAAAAATAAAACCCCTCTCATTTTTCTAGGCAGAACTGAACTTTCCTGAAAGATACATAATAATATAAGACGTTATAATAGTAAGAGATAACTGAATTGAAGGTCCAGCTTCTGCTAGCCAGTCTTCCTGGTGCTTTATCTACCCCTGATTTACATATGAGAACAATGAAGTGCAGAGAGGTTAAGAAATTTTGTCCAAGTTTACTAGTATATGGGTGGCAAATAGGAAAGTCAGGACTCACATCGCAAGACTGAATGTCATTGCTGGCTCTCTTAACCACCATACCATGATGCTACTTAAGTATGGGCTGCTTGTTCCTTAATGGAGACATGTTGGAGGAAATTTAAGCTTGTAGTAGGTAACTGAAATGAATAACCTTTATAATTCTTTCAAACCTATAAAGTCAAGATGCTTTAAAAATTATAATCCCCAATCAGGCAAAAATATTAGGGGTTTTTTGTGAGAAAAATTATTTCCCTCAATTAGAAATCTGGAAAGCATACACACAAAATGCAATTTCCAATAATCCTCAGCTTCTGCAGCCTCATTTCCCTCTTCTCTGCTTTAGAATTTGACTTATAGCACCTCAGAAGAACTCTTATATCCGTGGTGCCTGAATTGCTGCAGTGCTAGCTGTATATCGCGTTCATTCTGAATATGGTGTCAAGATTGATAAGCCAACTTAAGTCAGGCCATTCAAAGCATCACATGTTGTCGGTGGCTGCTTTTGCAGAGCTGACTGGTTGCAACAGACACACAATGCCTAAAATATTTCCTATGTGACTCCTCAAGCCATTCAAGCCATCAGCCTTTGAAGTTTTGAAAATAGCCATTTTTGTGTGTTTTTCCATGCCACCCCAAATATATTTGAAAAATATTTTTAACCAGTGAAATTGCTCTAAGAAAAAAAGCCACATTGAAGTATTTTTTTCTCAGACAAAAACAGGACTGTTCGTAAGATCGATAAAAATATTCCTTTCCTTGATAATCCTTTGCTTGCTACCTGCATCCCTGATTAGTTTAAAACTAATTAATGAGAAATGGAGAATGTTTTGCAAAAATAAAACAAATGAAGAAACCTTGAAAGAAAAGCTACAATCTACAAATCCCTTGAAAGTGTGCAATCCTTGAAGACACTGTTCATTGAGAGTATCTTCTCATAAGAACCCACAGGAAAAACATTTTCTGGAATTAGTACCAGGAATACCATTGCTTCTGCTCAGTTTGTAGTCTGCCTTTCTCTGACAACACTGTTGATCTGGTAATGCTCTGTATGTACTTAGCAACACAAGCTGCAGAAAAGTACATCTGTGGCTGATCCCTCGTAAGAGTAAAAGTCATCATAACATCACCTTTCAAATAATTAACTCTTGGCTCCATCTTACTTTCTTACCTTTGCTTTCTTTGCTTCATTTTTCTTCTATCGTTTAATTCCTCTTACCTTTGTATTCAATGCATGCTTGAAACCTATCTTATCTCCCTTTTTGAGCAAGTCTGAATATAACTAACTAAATAACCTGGACTTGACTATCACAGTTTTAAAAATAAGAACCATCAGCCCAACCGGTGTGGCTCAGTGGTTGAGCATCAATCTATGAACCAGGAGGTCATGATTCCATTCCCGCCAGGGCACATGCCTGAGTTGACTGCTGAATCCCCAGTAGGGGATGTGTAGGAGGAAACCGATCAATGGTTCTTCCTCATCATGGATGTTTCTATCTCTTGCTCCCTCTCCCTTCCTCTCTGAAATCAATAAAAATAAAAAACAAGAATCATCAAACTGTAAATAAAATCAAGAGACAAATGAAAACTTAAAAAAATGCCAAAACATATGAAAATGTTTAATAGCCTTGATAGTGAGGGATCTTAGAGATTAACACACACAAAAAACAAATAAACATACAAGTAAAAATTTGAGCAAAGGTCCTAAAGAGGCATGAAATAGAAAAAAAATTCATTGGGCCAAAAACCAATGTGAAAAGCATTCAACCTCAGTTGTAGTCAAAGAGATGGAACCCAAAATTTAATAAAAAAATTTTTGTAAAAAAAACAGCAAAATAAGTACATTTCCTTGTAATCCACCTACCTTGCTCCCTGGAGGGGGGGAACAGACATACAAATAAGCATGTATAAAATAGAGTGGGCATGTATGTTACATGGAGGACTGGGGGAAGTGGTAAAAACATGTCCATAGTAGGAGAGATGCCTGTACTTGCCGGGGTCCAGTCCTGGGGGTCCAGGGGTTCCCAAAGGTGTGGACAGAGTCGGCGAAGAATGTTTTACACGGAGACAGTGTTCAGAACTCTCTAGCTCTCTTTAGTCTCCGTGGATCTTCCTGTGCCTGGCTGAGGCCACAGAAAAAGATCCTGAGGCAAGCTGAGCCTTTATTTTTATAGTCAGAGGTAAACAAGGTAGTGGTTACCAAAGTTACACTGTTCTTGTGAGTTTCACTTGTTTTTGTTCTTGTTGCACTTCCCTCAGCCCATTAGCTTCCCAGGTAAGATCTAGGGAGCGTTATAAGGTCAAGCCTAAATATGCTAAGAGGACTGTGCCCTCTAAGCTGGGACTGTTTGTGACTTTGCCAACAGGTCAGTCCGAGGCTTAATCCTATATTGGCTCCCCACATGTGCTGAATCTGGAATGTGGAGCTGGTGTCATTATATATTATTTTTTGAAGGAAGGGACTGCCTAAGTGGCATTCTCATGTACAGTCTCTGCATATAGTGGCCACTTGATAAATATTTTTTAACTAAAAAGAGTGAGACCAACTTACACCATACACAAGAATAAACCCAAAATGGATAAAAGACTTAAATGTAAGCCATAAAACCATAAAAATCCTAGAAGAAAACATAGGCAGTAAAATGTCAGCCCATGTAGCAGAATTTTTGCCACTACATCTCCTAGGGCAAGAGAAACAAAGGAAAAAATAAACAAATGGGACTACATCAAAATAAAAAGCTTCTGCACAGCAAGAGAAACCAAAATGAAAAGGATATCTACTGCATGGGAGAACATATTTGCCAATGATACATCTGATAATCTCCAAAATATATAAAGTACTCATACAACTCAACAAAAGGAAGACAAACAATCCAATTAAAAATTGGGCAGAGGACCTGAAGAGACACTTTTCCAAAGAGGACATACAAATGGCCAATAGACATATGAAAAAAATGCCCAAAGTCACTAATTATCAGAGAAATGCAAATTAAAACCACAATGAGATATCACCTCACACCTGTCAGAATAGCTATCATCAATAAATCAACAAACAAGTTGTGCAGACAGAGATGTGCAAAAAAGAGAACACTAATTCACTGCAGGTGGGAATGCAAATTGATGCAAGCAATATGGAAAACAGTATAGAGCAGTGATGGCGAACCTTTTGAGCTTGGCATGTCAGCATTTTGAAAAACCCTAACTTAACTCTGGTGCCGTGTCACATATAGAATTTTTTTAATATTTGCAACCATAGTAAAACAAAGGCTTATATTTTTGATATTTATTTTATATATTTAAATGCCATTTAACAAAGAAAAATCAACCCAAAAAATGAGTTCATGTGTCACCTCTGACACGCGTGTCATAGGTTCACCATCACTGGTATAGAGTGTCCTCAAAGAAACAAAAATGGAACTGCCGTTTGACCCAGTGATCCCACTTCTTGGAATATATCCTAAAAACACCAATTAGCAAGAATTTACGCACCCATATATTCATGGCAGCATTATTTATAATAGCTAAGATTTTAAGCAGTCCAAGTGCCCACCAGTAGATGAGTGGATAAAAAAGCTGTGGGACATTTACACAATGGAATACTATCTATCTAATAATAGGATAATATGCAAATTGGTTGGGACACTATCATATAATGACTGATCAGCAGACTGCGTCCCCGACCCCTGTGCCCACCCAGAGACATGAGGCTCACATCCTTGCCCCTGGCAACAGGCCCAGGATGTAAGGTTCACATCCCTGCCCACTGCGCCCTGGGCACATGAGGCTTGCGTCCCTGCCCCTGGCAATGGGCCTGGGGACGTAAGGCTCGTGTCCCCACACCCCTGCCCTGGCCCCGGGGGTGCGCAGGCGTGCAGAGGTCTGCAGGCCTCTGCTAGCTCTGGCCTACCTCTTTAGGACAATCCATCAAGGAGCCCCAGATGGGTGGGTGGGGCCTACCTCTTTGGGGCGATGGATCGCGGGGCTCCCACACTGTGACAGAGCACAGGCCAGGCTGGGACCGCGCCCCTCTGCCCCAAGTGCATGAATTTCATGCACTGAGCCAATAGTGCAGCTATAAAAAAGAAAAATCTCTTACCTTTTGAGATAGCATGGATGGACCTGGAGACTATTAATGCTAAGTGAAATAAGCCAATCTGAGAAAGACAAATATCACATGATCTCACTTACTTATGGAATCTAATGAACAAAATGAACTGACCAACAAAGTAAGACCTGAAGCATGGAGGCATTGAGCAGACTGACATGCCTGGATGTGGGGGTAGGGGGATGAGGAGAGAGAAACCAAAGAACTTATATACTTACTAGAGGCCCAGCACTCGAATTTGTGCATGGGTGGGGTCCCTCGGCCTGGCTGGCGATTGGGCTGACTGGGGCTGTCTCGCCCAGTACTGATCAGGGCTAACCAGGGCCAGCCTGCCTGGGGAAGGGACTGCAGGAGGTTGGCCAGCCCTGGGAAGTTGGCTGTGGGAGCGCACTGACCACCAGGGGGCAGCTCTTGCATTGAGAGTCTGCCCCGTGGTGGTCAGTGCACATCATAAGGGTAGCTTAGGCTTCTATATATATAGATACGCATAACCCATGGACACTGACAGACAATAGGGTGGTGAAGACCTATTGTGGGGCGGGGGGTAGTGGGAGGGATGGGTAGGGGCTGAGCGGAGGGAGGTAAAGAGGGAGGAAATGGGAGACTGTAATACTGTCAACAATAAAAAAAAAATACTTTAAAAAAAAAAGAGTGAGAAAGGGCATTTTTGCCAGGAAGCAAAGGCACAGAGTAACGAATTAAATCTATCAACTGAACAAATGTATGCACGAACGGATGAGCTAAGTGTGTCAGGGAAATACTAATGGGTTTATGAAAAAGAAATTAAATGACCAGCCTCCAAAGGACAAAACAAAGATTTCTTTCCCTTCCTATGGATCATTACCTTTTAGCAGAAGGGAGAGCTCTAGACAATTCCTTTGGATCTAATTATTTGCTGATTTTTTAAAAACTGCATTGAATGAACCAAACCACAAAGTCTAAGCACTCCCAACTCGGGCATTTTCCCAACAATAGGCTCTGACAAGGCCTTTCTGTGCCACACCTTAGGGAACGTGGAGAGTTGCCTCAGATCACAGTACTTTTAATCTGTTGTTTGTTTTTCCTGGTTATTAGGGAAGATAATAAGATATGCCATAGGAAATATATTTAAATGTTAACATACTGTTTCAGAGTGGTGGATTTTGGCTGAATTTTATTTTCTACTTTGTACCTTGAAATGTTTTTCAGATTCTCAATATTAGTCCTGAATTGCTTTTATAATGATGAGAAAAGAAATCAGTTCAAGAAATTCTTGGGGGAGAATTAAATTAGGACAGTTGTGAAGCTACTTAGAAATCTTCAAATGAGAAATCTGCTGAGTTTTCACACTGTGGACAATTTAAAGGGAGGGTTCAGGGTGATGTGTGCTTGGACAGAATGGGGATTCAGACCTGTTCCATTCTAAGCTATTAAATACGAAATGTATGAATGTTGTCTTAAATATCAAACAGGACCAAAGGCAATTTAATAGCAATTAATTGTGTGTTATCTCCAAAGCTCCCGTTGAAAATGTCCTGGTTGCAATAAAAGTCCTGTTCTTCTTAACCCATCATTTTAACTAATGAGTTTAATTATAAAGAAAACTGCTGTCACTGAAGCCTTCTTCTTAATCAAGCCTGTTTTTAGGGCAAAAAAATAATATGTTGCCATGGAAATTTTAGTGTCCAAGTTGCAACTCATAAAACTCTACTGAACTGTAAAGGAAAAATAGGAAATGTGTCTTTAGTAAGAGAAAGTTCTTAATATATTTTTTAAACATTGAAATTATGAGAGTGGATGGATTTTACAAGTGAACTTCATTGCATGTAAGTAGCAGTCATGCAAAAAATTCTGCATATATCTAATTTCAGAAAATCAAATAATTTAAAGTATAACTAGATAACCCACAATTGATAGAAATCATACAGGGAATCTGCCTCAATTTAATTAAACAGTTACTGAGGCTCTACTATCGTATATTAAAATTAATATTTTTACAGATTGAGTTTTTAAATTGGGCATACTTATGGCTTGACATTAGCTTCAAAATGATTTTTAGTTGTCATTAAAACCACCCAAAATGGAACCAGATGTGAACTATCAGTTATAGTTGTGTAATGAGACCAGTCATAACTCACATTTAATGTTATTACCTGATAGGTGAACCAATAGTCGTACAAAACATTCCAGCCAACAAGATGAGAAAGATAAACAAGTGTGTTTTTATTTAATTTATGAAATACCTTAGCATGCAAAAAAGTAGAGACAAATGTAGCAAACCTCCAGATTAAAAAGAAAAATTTTACAAATACAAACTCAACCTTTTGGGCATTTTTCTTAGATGTATTCCCCCTCCTTCATCCAGGTGAGCACAAACCTGATTTGGGTGTTGGCCATTAACTTGTGTGTAAAAAAAATGTTTTTAGCATGTACTTATACAGCCATAAATACTTATGTCATTTTGCCTGTTTTTTTTTAAACTTTATACAAACAGTATCTTCCTATGCATGTTCTTTTTTGTCTTGCTCAACCTACTTTTGAAGTATATTCAGATTGATATAATCTCTGATATATGAGAAATGAGCATTCATTCATAAGTGCCCTATAGTAGTCTATTATTAATTTACTGGAGGCCCAGCACACGAAATCGTGTGGATAGGGTCCCTAGGCCTAGCCTGCGATCAGGGCCATCTTCTGCCTGTTCACCAGTCCCCAGGCTGAATGATGCCTCCACCACTGAGGCGGGGAGGTTGCAGGCACACCCCACAGTTTCCATCAGCCCTGCAAGCTCCAGCAGCAGTGGCAGCAGCAGAGCCAGCAGCAGTGGCAGCAGCGGCAGCAGTGGTGGCGGTGCCCATGTGAGTGGCCCGGAACGGGCAGCACGTACCATCAGTGGCCAGCCTGGTGCATGCGCATGGAGGTGAAGTCCCCGGCGCCTGCTTTCCCGCTGGCCTGAGCCCCGGAGCAGCCGGGTATGAGCTGGATCCCAATGGCCTGACAGCCAGCCTGGACCTCCCACCACTCACCCCGGTTCCCCCATTCAACATCGCTGATCCATCAGAGGCTGCGGGCCCTGGGGAGGGACCAAGAGGTCAGCCACTCTGCCCACTCGCCAGTCCCCAGTCCTGCCCCGCCACCACCACCCACTTTCCTGTGGTTCCCCATTCACCTGCGGGCGGGGGTGAGGAGGGTAAGGGAGGTCGGGGAGGGCATGGACAGAGAGGTGGTCAATGCACCTCATGGCGACTGGTTGAGTGGTTGTTCTGGTTGTTACGCTTATGGTCCTTGGCCTTTTATTATATAGACTAGAGGCCCAGCGCATGCGCGGTTAGGATCCCTAAGCCTAGCTGCAATCAAGGCCATGTCCACCGCCCAGCGTTGCTCCTCCACCTCCGTGGCCCCTGCCCCGTGAACCTCCAAGCTCACAGCCCCCACGCTGCAAGACTCATTGGCCTCAGCTGCCCAAGCCCCGTGACACTCCTCCGCCAACCCGTGAAGCTCCACGCTAACAGCCCCCGCCTGCAAGGCTCCTCGGCCTAACTGCTGCCCACGCCCTGCAATGCCTTCCATCTCAGCAGCCCCACAAAGCTCCACACTCACCACCCCTGCCCTGCAACGCTCCTCTGCCTCAGCCACGCCATGAAGCTCCACTCTAACAGCCCACAGCCCATGAGGCTCCTTGGCCTCAGCTACCACTGCAATGCTTCTTCGCCTCAATGCCCTGCAAAGCTCCATACTCACAGCCCCTGCCCTGCTCCTCTGCCTTGCGTCCACCACCCCTGCCCCTCCACCTCAGCCACCCCGGGAAGCTCCATGCTCACAGCCTCCTGCCCCACGAGGCTCCTCCACCTCAGCCACCCTGGGAAGCTCCATGCTCACAGCTCCCTACCCCACGAGGCTCCTCAGCCTCCACAATCCCGCCCCGCCACGCCGTGAAAGCCAGGCCGGTCCTTTGGTCATTTGGGTCCACAGCTCCCTCCTCCCGCTGTCACACCATGGGCGACCAGAGGCCCACAGCTCCCACTCCCTAGCCTGTTGTTTGGTCGCCTGTCTGGTCGTGACGGCACCTGGCTTTTTATATATATTAGGATAGCTTTTGTATAATATTCTACTGTATAACTGCACCATTGTATATTTATCTATTCTCCACCTTAGAGATACTTAGAGGCTTCCAGTATTTTTACTACTGTAGTCAATGCATCAGGGAACATTTGTGCACTAGTTTGTTCACACCAGTGAGAGCTTCATTGGGGATATCCCACAAGCATTTCAAACATGAGAAAATGAAAAAGAGTGGCTAAACAATGGACTTCTGGGTCCATTGTTTTCTCCTCTAACCCACAGTTAGGGGCTTGTCCAACCTGTGCTCACAAACATAAATAAGTTAAAAATAATATTTTATTTTTTATGGGTTGAAGATGTTTATAATGATATTATGCATACTTCACCTAATTTTCCAGGTGTTGTGGACACCCTGTAAATTCCAAGATACATTAGAGCAAACAGGGATGTACCCAGTCTCAAGTTAAATGAAACCCAAAAGAATGTGGGAGAGGCTCACACAGTAGGACTGTGTTGTGAAAATATAACAATACAAAACTATGTGCCGAAGGACAGGGTTAAAAGCCAAATAAGCACGCACCAGGAAGTGCTTTGGGAGTTCTGGGATCCCTGTCTTCTGTCATTTGAACCGGGATGGAGAGATTTGTATAAGGTCGTCTGAAAGGGCAATGCAGTCCAGAGGCAGAAACCAAGTTTCCAGTACTCTCTAGAAAGGTATCATTTCCACCCTGCAATTCAGTGAAGAATAGTCAACTGGGGCGGGGAATGTGTAGTGCCTGCACAAGAAGTGAACCTAGACTACAGCATTTAAGCCTCTCAATGGCCGGCAGGTGGTCAGTTTCTGAGGCAATCTCTTAGAGACTGACATGGAAAAAGATATGGGAAGCACTGGGGTTTTGCTACCCATCAGTTAGCTGCTGCTCTGGCTCCTATCCCCTGGCTCCCGCTTCCCTCCCCTCTCTTTTGCTTCCCTTCCTCTCCACCTTTCAGTTTGCCTCCTGTCATTCCCTGCTATAATTAAAACAAATAGAAAACTTGCAGGTGTCTGCTATAAAGCGTTTGCAGATACTGTGTAGAGCATAGAAAAAAAAAGCAGCTGCAAATTGTGCAATTTGGTGTTTAGAAAAAACCTGAAAGTTTCTGGAAATAAACTCATCTTCCGTCCGGGTAGGTTTTGAATTTCCTTTTTGTTTCTGCGTTAGCCCAGTTCATCACCACTGCCTCACTGCCTTGGCAGAAAGTTTCAACGCTGTGAGTGCCGTTACTATTTTAGAAGAAAGGGGAGATTTCTGGGATGATGGCTTACTATGGGGAAACTGACTGCAGGGTCTGGCACAGTTTTAGACAGAGTCTCTTTCAGCCCAAATAACACCCAAGAATAACAGCAGCTGTAAGGTACTGAAGGTGGAAGAAAAGTAAAAATGTGCTGAAACAATATCTGTAATACTTGGAAGGGACCTTCCCTCCCCAGAGGAGACCAATATCCTGGCATGGATAACATTGAGGACACCTCGATGCTTTCTTGGGACACCCATTTAGGTCTGCAAGCCATTTACAAAATATGCTCCTAGGGCAGACCACGGGTGTTCCAATTTGAGCTTAAGGCTTGGCTATGTCTTCCTCTCCCCTGACTTAAAAGTTTCTCAGCACCATGTGGGCACAAGAGTTCAGGAAGCCAGTTTAGCTTCAAAGAGCTCAGATTCTCCAGTCAGATAGGGCTGGGATTTAAATCCTGGTTTTACCTCTAACTGTGACCATTGGAGAAGTTACTTAACTGCCTATGCTTTTATTTCCTCATCTGTAACGTGGGGTCAGTCATTCTATGTGCACCATGGTCATAATTCTTGAGAGGACATAATACAGTGCCTGCCATGGGAAAGGTAGACAGGAATGGTAGAGCTAATGATGATGAAGGTGGTGGTAATAACTTTGCTTCCCTTTCTTTTAGAGCCCCATAGTGCTGTCTTACCTGGGTCACATCCATCCATCCATCCATCCATCCATCCATCCATCCATCCATTCTTCCTTCCTTCCATCCATCCACTCAGTCAACGACCTCTACTATGTGCTTGGCATTGTTCTAGGGTTCTATACAACAGTATATGCCTTTATATCTACTAATATTTAAAAATAAAGAAAAACAGAAAGTGCACAATTAGTAAAACTTAATAGTGATGAAGAATGGATGACATGTAAATACATTCCAGGGAATTAACATTAGGTTGAAGTAAATTGCCTTAGTTATTAGTCATGCTATATTTCCACACCTATGTCAAATGTATACTGCCTTTGGTTGTGTCTTTTTGCTCCTGGTGGCAAACTTTGAGTAATAAATTAGATTTCCCCTGGGAGAAACACAAAACTCTTGAATGCATTCTCTATCCCAGCAAGAAATTTATAAGCCCAAGTAGAGTCATCACCATCTGAAAGGCTTTTCTGTTTGACTCAGACTTTATTTCATAGCAGAGTATAGTCATCAGGCAATTATTTTTCTGAGTTCAGTGGAAAATATTTTGTTCCTTTCTTTTTCTCTTTCACTGCAACAATATTTTGTTTCCTTCTCTTTCTTATTGGCCTTCTTGCCTTTGTTTCTTCCCTTGCCATTGAATACTGCATATTTATTTTCCCTGAAAGCCAGACCATCATTCGTTCATTCATTCCTTTTCACTCACTCAACATGATTTGACTGTCTACTAGTGCCTGGAACTTGCCACTCCTCTCCTTAATCACTAGTAATGGTTCCCTATTACATATGAATCAAGCCCATAGTCTTCACTCTAGTTTCACCCTTAGAAATTCTTATTTTCTATTATAACTGTCCACTCCAGATAGGTAGTAGGAAAGTCCTGTGTATCATATTTTCATTTTTATACCTCAGTTCTTTTACAGAATCATGACTACCATCAAAATCCTTATAATTAAAAGTTTGCTCAGACTCATTTCCTCTATGTAATATCTTACAATTCTAGCTTGGCTGTCTCCAAATTTTGGAACTTCGATGCTAAACAGAATGAGTCAGAAATGCATGATCCTCTTCCAATTAGGCAGGGAAATGAAAACTCTTAGCACGATGACCATTACTACCTCGGGTATTGTGTTTAGTACCTTCTCACATCATCTCAATCTAATCCACACAGCAATCATATTAATATTCTTATTCTACTGGTGAGGAAACAACGGCTTAAATAATTTGCTACTGTCCCAACGTCACATAACTAGGAAGTGATGAAACTAATATTCAAACTCAGATCTATATAATTCCATACATAGCCCATGCTCTAAAACAGCAATTTTCATCCTTTTTCATCTCATGGCACATATAATTACTAAAATCCTGTGGCACACCAAAAAATATATTATAATTTTTGATGGTCTGACAAAAAAAATAGGTATAATTTTGATTCATTCACACTGGATGGCTATCATTGTGTTGGCTGTTGTCATTTTTTATTTGACAATCTAAGGCAGAAGAGGCCACCGTCCCTAATTAAATAGGTGCTGCATGTTTTAACAATTATTGCAGCATACCAGCATGCCACAGCACACCAGTTGGAAATCGCTGCTCTCAAATTTTGTGCAATGTTGGCTCTCAGAAGTGTAAAATATGAAAGATCTAATTTGCTGCAGATTTCTTCCCAAACCCCATAGGCAAACTCCCAAATTGAACTTACCACATGTTGAGATTTAATCCAGGATTTCTCTTCCTTAGCACTATTGACATTTTGGGCCAGATAATTCTTGGTTGTGGGGAGCTCTCCTGGGAACTGTAGGATGTTTTGCATCATCCCTGGCTTCTACCCACTAGATACCAGTAGCATCCCCCTTTCAGTTATAATAATCGAAAATGTCTTCAGAGATTGCCAAATGTCACCCTAGATGCAAAATTCCCCCCAGTTTATAACCACTGGCTTAATTCAGTCTTGCAATATGGACACAGCTAAAGACAAACTAAACATAAACTATATAAACATGGGAATAGTTCCACTGTGCACAAACATGTTTTCTATGAATATCTCCATAAGATGTCTTCATAAGCGGCAGCATTGTCATTTAATTCAAATGCAATGTAAAACATTACTCAGAACTATAGTTTTTAAGGAAATTGAGCTTGTGTAAGAAAACAATTTTATTTTGTTTATTGTAAGAGGACCATTTCGAAACTTATTTCAAACCAAGGAAAACAATAAGAATGAAAACCATTATAAGGTTAATATGTAAAGTATGTTCAGGGAATAATTGACACAATCCAGTTGAAAAGGCTTCCTCCTGATAGGATACAACCGTTAGCAAGATCAAAAAGTCTCTCGAGATTGAATATGGATGGCAGCGAGACCTTAAATGGAACCTGAGAAAAAGCATAAAAATGTTTATGAAATGCATTGTTTTGAACTGTTGACTGAAGTTCTCAAAATACACAAATACCAATTCCATATAATAATTTTATGTGAAAGATATATAATTCTTGCCTAAGGTAAGATTGTATCTTTACACTGCTGAAATGTCACATATATCATTTTATATCTTATTAAGATTCACATCTATGAGTCTAGGAAACAGTATACAGATTCATACCGTTGAATCTGTAAAATTGAGCCTATAAAACAGCTGATACTTCTAGAAATGTGGACTATTTTTGTTTGCATAATCATTGCGAATGATTCTAAATGAAGGATGTTTGGCTCTCTTTCTAATGGGATGCTTGCTTCTGAACAGACTGCCCAGTTGACAAACCTCCCTTTCTCATTTTGAGCTGAAGTCCTGCCACAGTGAAGCAAATTATGTTAGGGGTTCACTCTCTCTGAAAGGCACTATTACCACACCAAGGACTAGTATAGCCAAGTCATCTGAGAGTCTAAAAAAAGGAAATAAGACAGCTTTTGTGATTGGAGTACTGGCTATTTGATGAGGAGGTGGGAAGAAATGGGAGAATAACATGAAGGAAAGGAAAAGAATGTCTACTGCAGACCCACTTCATGCACATCTAGATACTTCTAAAGATGAATGATGTCATGTAGAATGACTCTAATGAATTAGATTCTTGTGAGCCTGAATCCTGGTAAAAAGTTAGAGGACAAGGATTATTAATTCCGTGTCTACTTGTTAAATGAACCTATTATTCTCCAGAAAACATAGTGAACCTAAAATTGGAGACTAGTTTTTACTTGTTTTTCTTTACTTTAATGGATTTAAAAAAGTGACAAAAGTATTCCAGTGTTTTCTTTAACTTCAAATAATAAATAAAAACTAATAATATCCTTTTCAGCACTAAATCTTATAGTAATTAGTATCACCAATTTGAGAATTCTTCTTCCAAAACTGTTAAAATCTAGATACAAATGTATATTCACATGGGTCTTTTCCTTTTCTTTCTTTCCTTATTTCTTTGAAAAAGAATAACCAAATTTCCATTCATTGCTTTTTCAATTACCAATATATAAGAGAAATCTCCCCTCTACCAATTCAGGGAGGCAGACTAACCACATGGAGGTCAGGAGCATGCCTGGAATAAGACCATTTGGAATATTTGGAATATTCCATTTGGAATATTAAGACCATTTGGTTCATACCAGATATGTGAGGTTAGGTAAAATATTTTATGTGTTTTAACTTTAATGTTCTCACCCATAAAATGGAAATAATAAGAATTACTCTATAGTATTATTGTTACAAGAATGGAGTAAATTTACACATATAAAATAGAATTGGCCCTTTAACAATGTTGGGATTAGGGATGCCAGTCCTCCCACACAGTTGAAAATCTGCATAAAACTTTTTTGACTCCCCCACAACTTAACTACTAATAGTTTACTGCTGACTAGACACCTTACCGATGGCATAAACAGTTGAGTAACATATTTTGTATGTTCTATGTATTAAATACTATATTCTTAAAACAAAGTAATCTATTAAAAAGAAAATCATGAGAAGATATATTTATAGTGCTGTAGGTGTTTATTTAAAAAATCCACATATAAGTGGACTCACACAGTTCAAACCTGTGCTGTTCAGGGGTAAACTGTACTTAGAAGGGTGCCTATCACAAACACCTAATGACGGCTATGTTGTATTATCACTATTGAACACACCATTTTTAATGGCTTATAACAATGCATGGCATGGACAATCCTTCATTAAAGAGGTAGTTTCTAGTTTTTGAGCATGCTTGTCTACTTATATATCTCCTGAGTGCAAGCGCTTTAATTTCTGTATTGCTGATTCCCCAAAGGTGGTTGTTCTGGTCAAAGAGTGTTTACATTTTACTTTTTAACATTTCCTGCCAGATTACTTTCTAAATAGGTTCTGACAATTAATACTTCAATCAGAAACAAATGAGGGTTTTTCACACACAGGGCAGCATATTATTATCATGGAATGTTATAAACCTTTTTATTTTGCCATTTAATGACTATTTTTATTTATTAAAAATTGGAAACATCTTAGAGAGTTAATATTAACTAGTTTATTAATATGTTGAAATATATGTGATTACCATGATTATTTTGGTTATATCTCATTGCTATTTAATTACACTAAACATCCAGTTTATTATATGGTGATGAAAGGCCTCACATACAATAATACCCTTTAGTAGATAATTTTCAAAGTAGTAATAATAATTGACATTAAAACATTTGTGTTTTCTCTGGAGCTATATTTCTGTTATTGTAGAATTTTTCTCATCTTAAAGATTGCAGTATTTAAAATAAAAATACAAAGAAGCCAAGTTAGTTTTAGATAACATTAGAAGTATCTTACGACATAATTTATATACTGGATCCAAATAGAGCACTTTGGCCGCTGACCCTTAACAATGAACCTGCAGAAATAAGTGGCCATTTGTCAAGGATGGAGATTAATTGCTGGATTTATTTATGAGACCGCAAGTGAACGCTTAGGATCAGAAAGATAAAATAAAAAGAGCTGTCATCCTGGAGTTGTTAATTTTTGTCCATCCTCTGGAGAACACAAATGACCCTCAACTGTCAGAACTTACCCTTGTGCTATTACTCCTACCTTTTCAGACACCCAGGCATTTTAAGCCCTTTGGTGGACACTTCTAAAGCTTCAGATTCCAGATATTTCTATTATGCTATAGCACAGTAGTCTACATTTTTCTGTTGCTGAACATAATCCTTTAAATAAACTTTTGATTGAATTATAACATACAGGAGGAAAAAGGAGAAATCTTAAATGTAGAACTTAATTTTTTTTCCCAAAATAAACACATTCTCATAATCATCACTCAAATTAAGACAGAACATGATTGGCATCCAAGAAGTCCCCTGGTGCTCCCTCCTAGTCACTAACCTTCTTCCTGCAAAGTAACCACTATTCTGGCTCCTACACTGACATTTTAGCTTTACATGTGTGTGCGTGTGTGTATTACAACTATATTTTTTAAACTTTAAGTAGAGTCATAAAATATGTACTCTTTTGTTTTTGCTAAACATTATGTTTTTCATCCATGTCAGTATTAACAATAGTTTGTTCATTCTTATTCATGTATAATTTCCATTGTATGACTGTATCACTACTTACTAATTTTCCAGATGTTGAGCATTTGTATTATTCCAAAAGTTTATTTCAGGTATACCAACTGAGGTATACTTCATTTCTGTGAGGTAGATACATAAACATTGAATTTTCTGGGTATCGGTTATGCATTTATTTACCTTTAAGCTGATTCTACCAAACAGTTTTCTAAATGGATTGGCCAATTTATACCCCCACCAGTAGTGTATGGGGGAATCAGTTATTCCATATATTCACACACTTTGATCATTTTACTTTTTCATTTTAGACATTCTATTGTATATTTTGAGATATCTCTTCATGCTTTTAATGTCATGTCCACAACATCCTACCCTATCTAATAAAAGAGTAATATGCAAATTAACCATCACTTCCTCACAAAATGGTGGCACCCATAGCCACAAGATGGTGGTGCCCAGCCCCTCAGCCTCGCTGCTGGAGTGTTTGGGCCTGTCGGCCCGACCAGTGGTCACGGGGACCAAGCGGAGAGGCGGGATCCGCCCACTCCGGTAGTGGATCAAGCCTCGCTGCTCTGCCACCTCTGGAGTGTCTGGGGCTGAGCAGCAAGGCTGGATCTGCAGCAACCCGTGAGCAGGCAAGCACGCCCGCAGACAGCACCCAGCAGGGCCTGCTTGCCCATCACCATGGTGTGGAGCAGGCAGGCCCCACAGAGAGCAGAGAACCACGGGGAGCGGGCTCAAGCCATCAGTAGGACATCCCCTGAGGGCTCCCGGATTGGAGAGGGTGCAGGTTGGACTGAGGGACCACCCCCCCGTGCATGAATTTTGTGCACTGGGCCTCTAGTCCTATGCTAAGTGGTCATCCAGTAGGCCATTCAACCAATCAAAGCATAATATGCTAATGATATGCTAAGGCCGCTCAACAACTCGCTATGACATGCACTGACCACCAGAGGGAAGATGCTCTGACTGGTAGGTGAGCTTGCTGCTGGGGTCTGGCCGTTCAGGACTGAGCAAGATGGGCTGGACACACCCTGGAGCCCTCCCATGGTCCCTCTCCAGCTGGCCAACCTCCCACGTCCTTCCCTGGTCCCAATTGTGCACCAGTGGGGTCCCTAGGCCTGGTCTACACCCTTTCACAATCCAGGACCCCTTGGGTGATGTTGGCCCAATCCCGCATGCCAGGCCGAGGACCCCACTGGTGTACAAATTCGTGCACCGGATCCTCTAGTCTAATAATATTAAACATATGTTTATTGGTCTTTGTGGAAATACATGTCTTTTGTCTAATTAACATTGATTTTATTCTCTTGCCTTATTGCAATAGCTACAAATTTCAAAGTAATGTTAATTCACAGAAGTGGTATTGAGCCTTATTATTCCTAAAACTTCTATTTAAATTCAGAATAGAAGTAACCACCTATACATGTCCAAGGTATTTTTTAAAATAAACACTTTATTAAACAGTAAAATTTAAAAGTCACTATCATCAAAATAATGAAGTCCAGTTTTTAAAAATATTGAGTTAAGTGGACACACTAAATTGATCTCACAGCCAAAGTATATCAGTGCAATAAACTCAGATTAAGAGAGCCCGCCCGGTGTAGTTCAGTGGTTGAGCTTCAAGCTGAAGCCAGGAACCAAGAGGCGACAGGTTCAATTTCCGGTCAGGGCACATGCCCGGGTTGCAAGCTCAATCCCCTATTGGGGGTGTGCAGGAGGCAGCTGCTTGATAGTGTTTCTCTCTCATCGATGTTTCTATCTCTCTATCCCTCTCCCTTTCTCTAGCTCTAAAAAAATCAATTATATATATATATATAGATTAAGAGAATCTGAAATGTGCTTTAGGAAGTCAATTATATCTTCTTCCTAGAGAATTCAGTATTTTTAAAAAATTTACAAGATTTCAAGTAAAATGGTTGAATTAACAGGTAAAGTATTTCTTTAGACATAATTCTTGTTCTGTATCTACACAATATTGATTTACCTGGACATTTTACAATGTGAACATACCATGAGGCTCAGAGACTGTAAGTGACTTGTCCAAGTTTCCTCAGCTAGTCTGAGAGCCAGGATTCATGCCTAGGCAGACTGACTCCTCAGAACATGTCCCTAACCACTGTGCTCTGCTGTATCCCCCTGCTGCCCAATTGTCCTCCAAACCCCCTCCCACCAGGCCTGTCAACCACGAAATGCCCCTGCTCCCTGAAGCCTTCCTCTTACTCCCACCTGACTTCAGTCTCCTCCTCCATGGGCTCAGTAGTAATCTAGACAGTTTTCTAGCTCCACCTTTTGGAAATTTTATGGAAAATTCTAGGTCTTCCATAGAATTTCTCAAGTAAAATAGCTCAAGTAAAAATTACTGAATTTGTTTGTTTGTTATTCAATAGAGACAAAGTTGGCAATCGTATAATCACTGAGAAGTCTTTTATGTTTTTGTAAATGGCTTTGAGTCCAAATTGTCCAAAGTAAGGTACCAGCAAATCCTGGTTCCTTTTCCTGGATTAGGAAAGGCTCTGCAGAGAGAAAGGAAGAAAAGAGCTTGGCCGGAAGCAGACTGTAAATTCGCTCAAGTAGGTTAGGTGTTAAAGAGCAATGTTAGAGGAATAGTGATAATTTTGCCTGCCTAGAGAAGATAAGTCTGAAATAGTACAAAGAAGGGAAAGAAAGTTAGTCAAGTTGGGGCAAACTACAGGGTTTCATTAAAATCTGGCCTGGACTTGAACTTGTTGAGGAGAGTTTCCAAAGGCATGGGAGAGTTACAGGTTACTTGCCAATGCTATACTGTGTTTTATATGAGTTTCTGCATGAAAATTAGATTCTGTCATAATGAAATATTTTATTCTGTCCCTTCACTCCAATGATTTTCCTTGATTGGCAGAAAAATCATATAATCTTCAAAGTATCTGTAATTTTTCTCAATCCAATGAGTTTTTATTGAGCCCTACTTTGAGACCTTTTTTTGCTTCTCTCAGCACAACGTTGTCAGTTGCCTTTTCATTGATTCTAAGTGTTGGTGACCAAGAAAAAAGGGAGAAAGCCAGATTTCCACCAGTCCGCTAGGTCTGTCTGCCCTAGTAATTGGTAAGTGAATATAAAAAATCATGGTCTTTGTGATATGGGTGGATTTAGCTTTGCCTCCTGTCAGTACCTTAAAACACAGAGTCACAGCCATGAGGGAAATCATTTTAATAGCTTCAATGTAAGAAAGCAATTACTGTTTTCACCCAGCATTCTCACATATATGTTTCTCTACCATATTTTCTATGTCTTCTCAGTAGATCAGCTGAGTGTTTGAAGTTAATGATCGATTGGATTTTTGTTTTCAGACTGAGGAAAAACTTGCATTCCAAAGTAAAAAGAAGACTATGACACTACCTTACTTAAGAATATAAATCATGAATGACTGGTTACCCAGCTAATAAAAGTTCCAGGTGAGAGGGAAGTAGATATATTTAGTTTCACTGTACTTTTTATATGATGAAGATAATCCCAATACAAAAAACAATGGATAATATTCACCACAATCTAATAGAAACAACCCCCAACTCTTTGGAAGGTGAGAAAGGCTTGTATATACAGCCCTACCAGATCACAGGAAATTTCACACTTTTCTGAGAATAAGATTTATCTTTTGCATTACTCTAATTTTTGTATTAAAAAACTTTAAATATGACAGAAAAGAGGTGTGTGTGTGTGTGTGTGTGTATGTTTTTTACTATAATATGAGATCAAAGTGTCATATTGGTATGATAGCAAGAATCTTTAAAAATTAATTTTAAATAAATAACATTACTATAAAGACATTTTGCAGGGAACAAGAACATTAGAAACTAAGGCAGGATATGGGAGAGAAAGCATTTGTGCAGGGAATTGGTTCAAAGGTTACACTGTCTAAGAATAGAACATACTCTTCTTAAATCATCACCACCGTTGTCACCGACACTCTACAGCAGGGGTCCTCAAACTTTTTAAACAGGGGGCCAGTTCACTGTCCCTCAGACCATTGGAGGGCCGGACTATAGTTTAAAAAAAAACTATGAACAAATTCCTATGCACACTGCACATATCTTATTTTGAAGTAAAAAAACAAAATGGGAACAAATACAATATTTGTATTTGCATGTGACCCGCGGGCCGTAGTTTGAGGACCCCTGGTCTACAGCCACTGACTCCCGGCTGAGCATGGTGCTTCCCTGAGCTCTTGAGCAAAGGTCACCTTTTAATAAAGGACAATTCTTGCTCAGACACGTTGTTCCATAAGCACAGGAAACCAAATGTTTCTGTCCAGCCAAAGTAATTTCAGCAGCTTCTCAGTGATTCTATGGTTGCCAACTTTGTCTCCCTTCTCATATCAAGTAGATGCCAAAAGTGTCTTGCACAATGGCCTCTATGCAGAGTACCTCCAGGAGAGATCTATTGAGGGAGACTGCATGCCCTGGGATGTATGTTTAAACATCTATTTTAGATTATGCTCATAGTTTATAGTTATGGTACAGTAAAAATAAATATTTAGTCTTTGACCCAGGTTTCCTGGCATAGACCTCCTAAAGCAGTGGTTCTCAACCTTCTGGCCCTTTAAATACAGTTCCTCATGTTGTGACCCAACCATAAAATTATTTTCATTGCTACTTCATAACTGTAATGTTGCTACTGTTATGAATCGTAATGTAAATATCTGATATGCAGGATGGTCTTAGGCAACTCCTGTGAAAGGGTCGTTCGACCGCCAAAGGGGTCGCGACCCACAGGTTGAGAACCACTGTCCTAAAGGCTCTGAAAATGTTCTTTTAAGTGCTAACTTCAGGATGGGGTTGGTCACCAGGAAAACCAACCATGTGATGAGAGACTTAAAACTTTCATCCCTGCCCTAGCCAGTCTGGCTCAGTGGATAGAGCCTCGTGCCACGGACTGAAGGGTCCCAGGTTCTATTCCAGTCAAGGGCACAAACTTCCGTTGCAGGCTCTATCCCCGACCCTGGTTGGGGCTGTGCAGGAGGCAACCAATCAATATGCCTCTCTCACATTGAGGTTTCTCTCTGTCTCTCCCTCTCCCTTCCACTCTCTCTAAAAACAAACAAGCAAAAAACATCTTTCATCCCTACACCTTCATCTTTGAGGGGGCAGAGGGGCTGGAGGTTGAGTTCAATCTGCAATGGCTCATGATTTAATCAGTACCACCTACGTAATGAAGTCTCTATAAGAGCCCCATGCTGACAGGTTTCAAGGAGCTTCTTAGTGGGTGGAAACCCAAAGACAGCGTGGGAGCTCTGCCCCTCCCATCCCCTAGATCTTGCCCTACTCATTTCTTTCTTTGCCTGTTCCTCAGTACTATCCTCTATAATGAACTGGTCATCATACCTAAAGTGCTTTCCTGAGTTCTGCGAGCTGTTCTAGCGAATTATCGAACCTGAGGGGGCATCGTAGGACCACCCACATCATAGTATGCTGGGCAGAAGTGTGGGTAGCCTGGCACCTCATTTGCAGCTGGCGTCTGAGGTGGGGGCAGCCTTGGATTGAGCTCTTAATCTGTGGAGTCTGCACAAGCTCTGGGTAGTAGTGTTGGAAATGAGTTGAATTGTTGGACACCCAGTTGGTCTCAGAGAATTGTGGAACTGGTTGGTGTCAGGAAAACCACACAAGTGGCCCATCTGGGATTATGTAAATTAAGGCAGTGCTCAGCTAGGAAATGTCTTTGGGGCTTCTCCTACACCCCTCCTCCTCCTTGGCCCCTATTCCGCACACATTGCTCTTCATACCCCACCCCAAGCCCAGCCGAGGCACTATTTGATGAAAAATGATAGAGCTGGCAGTGAAATCATCATTATGGGTACATGCTTTTTATAGAAACTATTCAAGAAAACAATCCTTTAAGACCAAAAGACCTTAAGAAAAAGTAAACGTTTAGGCTGTACATATCCAGACTTATTCGGACTGCTCAGGAGTCCAAGGGCCAGAGAAAAGAGCCTTTGAAATCTGACACCCATTGTGCAGAGAGAATAGCTACTCTCTCTCTCTCCAGGAAATTTTTTTTTCACCATATACAGAACTAATGAAGGACCCCAAACAGGGAAAATCCTCTTTAAAACATCAAAAGCTCTAATCAGAACAGAAAGCATGAGTTGTGCAATCAACCATGAAGTGCACAGGGCATAAAGGCTAGACGCATGTTCATGGCCAGTGGTTCAGGGGTTGGGGAAAGAACTGAAGGAAAAATTTTTTGGGTAGAGGATCTAACAGAAATGCTTATATTCAATGTGTTATAAAACTGAATGTCTGTTCCTCATTCTCTGTGGAGATGTGAAGGTATAAATTCTGAGGTAGTGCTTATACACGATTCCATTTCACTTTACATCGTTGTCTTTATTGTCAGAAAATGGTTTTAAAGCTTTCTCAAGCCCAGTTTTTATACGCTGGAAAAACTGTTTCACCAAGAAAGGAAGGCTGAATTTATTGAGGATTGGAAATGGGCTAGAGTCTTTGTTTTATAGAGTTCATTTCATTTGTAAATTAACTGTTAAAATGGAGGTTAAAGGAAAATGGGATTGAACTATGGGTCACATTGCAGAATGTATTTTTAATCATGAGTGGGTGACGGGTGTGATGTTTTCTCCCTACTTCTACATTAAAAAATAAACTTTAAGCCTGAAATTATGTTTCCTAGTTCCTTTAGAACACTCCTAACTCGCACAAAGTAGAATTAACTGAGCACCCTTATGTCCTTATCACCAACTCATTCTGCAATTCGGCTTCCTGGGAAGCAAACCCCCAAGAGGGAATGTGGCTTTCAGAACATTTATACAGGGGTACCTTTGGGATCAACACTTATGGAGAAAGGAAAGAAAGCAGAATTAGGCAGAGAAAGAAGATGGGCTGCAATGCAATCACACAACAAAGGACTCAGCCAACCCCATGGGTAGATTTGGGGCTGGGATGGCCCTTCAAAATTGTCCCTAATCCTGGTAGGGGAGGTTAGGTCTTTGTACCCCCATATCAACCAGTAATTGGATGCAGATTTCCCCCAAGAAAGAGACCACATCCTTTGGCCAGGGGCAATTCTTGAAGAGGGCTGAGAGCGGAAGGCTGTCAGGCAGCACATCCCCAGAGCTGGGAAAATAAGGTCTTCAGTCCTGGAGGGGAGATCTGGGGCTCAGTGCAGGGGCCATGGCAGGTATAAATATTTAATTCAGTGGTTAACTCCAGAACCATTAAATAAGTGGCCATATGGCAAAATGCATACTAGTATATAACCAATATAAGCTAAGGGGAGATTTAGAGTAATAACTAAGTAAGAATTCATATACCAAATTTCCACATGCTTCTCTGCTTGGGTCATGGTCAAACAAGCTCAATACAGTTCCAGGATGACTTCTATTAATCACCTTATTTGATTACTCTTGGGAACATCCCCCTCTCTAGAGTATGAGGAAGAGAATTAGAAATTAAAGAGTAGGAAGAAGATTCAGTAAAAATATCTTCTCCAAAACTTGAATATGAAAAAATTCAATAATCTTTCCTGAAGCCTAAATTCCCTATGGAAGACGTAGAATTTTTCATAAAATTTCCAAAAGCTGGAGCTAGAAAACTGTCTAGATTACTACTGAGCCCACAGAGGAGGAGACTGAAGTCAGGTGGGAGTGGGAGGAGGGCTTCAGGGAGCAGAGGCATTCCGTGGTTGGCAGGCCTGGTGGGAGGGGGGTTTGGAGGAGAGTTGGGCAGCAGGGGGAGACAGCAGAGCACAGTGGTTAGGGACATGTTCTGAGGAGCCAGTCTGTGTAGGTGTGAATCCTGGCTCTCAGATTAGCTGAGGGAACTTGGGCAAGTCACTGAAACTCTTCAGGCCTCAATTTCTCACAGGTACAATAAGGATAAGAATAGTATTTACCTTAACTCGACACAGAAATCTAAAGTCACATGCTAAACTTCAGAATGCATGTATTAATTTCATATTGCTGCTATAACAAATTTACAACAAACCTAGTGGTTTACAATACACATTCATTCTCTTACAGTCTTGGAGATAAGAAATCTGAAACCAGTTTTGTTGGGGTCCAGCCCCAGCAGGTCCAGGGGTTCCCATAGGTGTGGACAGAGTCGGCGAAGAATGAAGGACACTGAGGCAGCATTCAGTTGATCAGCATAGCGAGGTTCTCTAGCCAGGTTCTGTGTTTATTGTCCTGTTACATCTGTATTTATACCAGTTGATTTTAATCCTATCCATTCTATTCCAAATGTTAGGGCATTTGTTATCTCCATTACAAGGTCACTACTTTATTGTTCTGTTAAGCTACAAGGAAGTAACTGAAGGAGATTATCCTAAGTAAAGATTATGTAGTTTAATCGTGATTGTTCGTAGTTGAAGTGATTAATTACCCGCCTGGCACTTAGTTAAGGGGTTTTATTCCCTTCCTTAGTCCTGTTAATCCCTAACTCCAGGAAAAAATCCATACCTGGGGAAACAACCTTTCTCAGAGAGGTGACCTTGGTTAAAACACATAGCGCTAAGAAGGGGAGCAAACATACTAAGAACAGTATGCCATATACGCCAGGTCCCTTGAAACATAAGCTGTGCAGATGTTTCTTCCCTGCAGCGACTGTGTCAAGCAGCAAGGGTGGACCAGCTTCCGGCGAATTCCCCCATTTTTATTTTCTAAATGACAGCGCGTGTAAATCAGCGGCCACCTCTCGGATTGGGTTGTTTAAGACTCGGAAGAAGACTTGTTTATGACTTTGCCAACAGGTCAGTCCGAGGCTTAACCCTATATCGGCTCCCCACACAGTTTCACTGCACCAAAGTCGAGATGCCAGCAGGACTGGTTCCTTCTTGAGGCTCAAAGAGGAGAATCTGTTGCCGGGCCTTGTAGAGGCTTCTAGGAGCCACCTGTGTTCCTGGACTTGCAGCCCCTTTTTCCATCCTCAACATGCATCACTCCAACCTCTGCTCCCATCATCACATCACCTTCTCTCCTGTTGTCAAATCTCCCTCTGCTCCCTTTTGTAAAGAACTGATTACATTTCGGGACAACCTGGATGATCCAGGATAATCCCCCTACTTTGATATCAGATCTGTAAGGCAATAGGTTCTGGGGATTAGGATGTGGATATCTGTAAGGGCGAGGCATGATTCAGGCTACCACAGTGTGTGATTAAATCAGATAGTTTATATCATAGAAATATCATATTTATGTCATATCTGCTCAACACAATTTTGGTAAAGTTATGGAGTTAATTCTGTTTAAAAATTTATGGCATTCCTGAAAATGCCTATTGTGCCAGAAGTTTTTAGTGTTCACTAACATACATCCTTGCTCCTCTACAATCCTCTACATCCTGGCTCATTAGGAGGAGGCCAATAGGATATGGGCAGAAATTATGGTTGCTGGCTCTTAGAAAGGGTCACCCTTATGTATTGTCTAAAATGGGACACTTCTAATAATACCAGGAAAAATAGTAACTACTACTCCAAATCAATAGGCATACATTGCGGCTGTCACAGGCAATGCGCATGCATGGTCACCCTACTTAAAAGCACCTTGTAAATTCCCCAGCCCTCTTCTCCTGCGATGGTGACCTTAGAGGCCATGTAGTCTAGACAGTATAGTTACAGGTTCAAGGAGAGTTCCCTTCACTGGACTTTGCATGAGGAAGAAACCTTTATAGCCAGAGAAATGTAGGGTTATTTGTGAGCACAGCTTAGCCTACCCTTTCCTGACTCAAACATGCATGCCTAGCAAGCTTGCTCTACCCTTACCCTATTTCTGAATAGAGGGAAATTCCATCAGAGTAGGATTTACTCCACCGAAAGGACAGGGATTTGAATCTCAGCAGCAAAGTTATAGGAAAATATGCTGTAACTGAGCACAATGAGGCTGGGTTCCCTCCTAAGGGGTTGGTTTGGGTCTGCCTATGGGCTTTTGACCAGAGAAACAGTAATGAAATCTCTTGAGTTCGAACAGTACTTGGCATTTCTTGATGCTTTTAGGAAGGTGCTCCTTGGACTTACTGTCTGGCAACTAAAACAGGAGGCTCTTTTTTAGAGCAAAGGATTTATAAAGAATGTGAACTGACGTTTGCATTTTGTTTATGGGACTTTGTTGCTTAAAATCAAAGCATGACGGGCTTTGTTAGTTAGCAGAAACATTTATTTCTTTCTCGTGCAACCACGGCAGGAGCAACCTGGAGGGCAGAGCTGCTCATGCTGACTTCTTTATTCACATCAGTATACATCGCAAGCACCTGCAAACCATTCTTATAATGTGGCCAACTCTGACCAGCAATTTCTGATAGAGAGTTTGTAATTTATAAAGAAATTTTACATAAATTATTTTGTTTAAGTCTTTTTAGAATTTTCAACTTAAGCAATCAGCCTTTGTCAATATTAATAAGAGGACGTGAGGAAGAAGAGGGCAAGGAAAGAGGAGAAGGACAGAGAGGAGGAGGAGGAAGGGCAGAGGTAGGTGGAGTCAGAACCCACCACTGAACCTCCCTGAACATTTACTATGCACTGTATGCCATTAAGCACTTTTGGTTAATAATTACTCTGTTGCAAAAATAAAATGTGTCACTATTCATAAGGATTTTTGGTTCATCAAAAGCATAGCTTAATGGTTTTCTGGGGAATTATGCTAAGTGAAAAGATGCCAGCCCCCAAAGGTTACATACTATATGGTCCCTTTAATACAACATTCTTGAAATAACAAATTTATAGAAATGGAGAGTAGCTTTGTAATTGTCAAGGAGCTGGGTCAGGGACAGGGGTGAGGTGGAAGTTGGAGTATCTGTGAAAGGACAACAAGGGGTCCTTGTAAGGATGAAATTGTTCTGCATCCTGACTTTATTAATGTCAGAATCTGGTTGTGATATTGGACTATAGTTTTGCAAGCTGTTACCACTGGGAAAAACTGGATAAAGGGCACACTGGATCTCTCTATATTATTTCTTATAATTGCATGTGAATCTGCAATTTTCTCAAATCAAAAAAAAGTTAATTAAAAAAGGATGGTTGAAAAATAATACGAAGAATACATCTATTAAATGTCCTTTTAGTCTTTTCAAAATTAGCAAACATTTAGACAGGCCAAAGGCCACTAATGAAGGTAGCTGCTAATGGTCAAATAAAAAAATGACTCATTTCACACTATTTTTAAGTCTGGGAAAGATAAAGACAACCACCATGCAGTGAATGCTTACCCCTGGCATTGTGCTGGCACCATACTCACTGGGTTGCATGCGGCACCTAATGTAATCCTACAAGCAGAGTAGCTATTACCAATGCACAGAGAGGGAGTGAAGTAACTTGCTCCCAGTCACACAGCAATGGATGGTGGAAACAAGAATTGAATCATGCTTTCATCCACTGAGACACATCGCTTTCAAGACCTTCAACAGAACCTGATTGACCTGGAGTGTTTAAGGGTTAATGACTTGTCCACTTGTCCACAAGGGCAAAATGGGGGCTACAATGTGCCTGGTGCTCTTCCCACTGTGCTCTGCTCTCATGGGTGGTTGAAAAAAGGACATAATGGCATTAGCTGCCTGAGATTCAGGTGGAATAAGAACTAAAATCTCAAACACTTGTTGAAAGTATTAACAAGAAAAATGAGTAAATGTACACCTGCTTCTTTGAGAATTTATTTAGTGACAAGGAAAATGTGTCCAGAAAATTTCCAAAAGATTGCCAATTGACTCAACTATATGAGGCAAAAACCAATATCCTCCTGAAATGAAAACCTAGTCCCACCGTTAGAGGCCCAGTTTTTTAATCAAGACAAACCCATTTAGCAAAATGAATGAAGCAAATGAAAGTAAACACTTAGCTCCGTTTTCAGCAAAATAGAAAGCAGTGAACAGATTTGCTCATGATACCCATGCCTCTCACCTCTTAGAAGTTATACAAGTGACTAAATTTCAGGGAGATTTTTCCTTTGATTCTGAAATACATTTATATACTGAATGAATCCAGGCTTGCTTTATCAAGCAGTGAACAACCTTCTCGCCACTTTTATAGTAAACATACAATATCAGGTTTATGATTATATTTTAGTTTAAATTATATCCAAGTACCATTATACCTCCAAAATCCCATGCCTAACAAAAGCGGGACCAATACTTTGAGCACAGATAACACAAAGGCTCTGGGTTCCTTGATGAAGGAAAGCGTGTTTCACCTTGACACTATTGCTGGCAAGTCTCCGAGAGATGAGTATTCTGAAAATGCTATAAACAGCTTAGCCTTTTCTTAGCATTTTGAAGAGCACATTAATAGCCTGGCCTTTTCTTAAGGGCTTTCTTTCTCCTTTAGCCAAATGTGACAGTTAGAAGTGAACAGTGAGAAGATGGAATCCAAGCCGGCGCTGTGTTTGAAAAGCAGTGTGGAACTGATGTCATCCAGCATTGTCTTCAAAAGAATATGAGAATATTAAGTGGATGTCTCATAGACTTACACACAAAGGATACTCTTCACTTGAGGACAGAATGATAATGTCTCACGGAAGAAAGATGTAATTCTAGATGCCCCGAAAATCTATTCAGACAGCTCTTGGCTGGTATAAAACAAAGAAAAAATAACACAAAACTCTAAGAAAGAAAGAAAGAAAGAAAGAAAGAAAGAAAGAAAGAAAGAAAGAAAGAAAGAAAGAAAAGAAAAGAAAAGAAAAGAAAAGAAAAGAAAAGAAAAGAAAAGAAAAGAAAAGAAAAGAAAAGAAAAGAAAAGAAAAGAAAAGAAAAGAAAGAAAGAAAGAGGGAGGGAGGGAGGGAGGGAGGGAGGAAGGGAGGAAGGGAGGGAGGAAGTTTCAATTGAACCAACAAAAGTTATATTAATAGATTTAATTTTGTTAAGACTTAGTAAGCACCTACTATGGAATATGTGGAACCTTGTGCTCAGTGATGTAAAGGAGAGTTTAAAAAGAGTACTGTCATTGACACCATTTGGCGTACTGTGTTAAAAGGAAGAGGCACACACTAGTGTAATAAAATTAGCCAAAGGAAAGTAAACAGGCTAGCTCTGCTCTCTAGGATTTAAGATCCCATAAAAAGTGAAATGGAAGCTGTCCCACATAAGTAGGGGTGCATGCAACCCCATCCAACACCCAGAAAAACTGCATAGGTTATTTCCAAGGGTGCCTTGAGAGTCCACCTAGCTTATCCTCTCCTGTCTGGGTGTAGACACACTCAGCAACTCCATGACAGTTACCCAGCATATTTGGGGAGAGGTGCTGACAGATTTTAAAAATTGCCTAAGCAGGTTGCCAGAAAGCACTTCATTATAACATATTTTGATAAAAAAATATTAAGGACAGAGACATAAACCACAGGGTTGAGAGAAAGTGATGAAAGAAGGACTCTGCGTTAGAGTAATATAGGTTTAATGTGTTATTACCAATTTTTGCGTGATAATCTAGCAAAAGATAGGATACTAGCATTGTGGAGCAATAATTTCAGCTGATAGGCAGGGGTCATCCTATATAATAAAAGGGTAACATGCAAATCAACTGAATGGTGGAACAACTGGAACGCCTGTGGCCCCTAGCCCTGGCTGGCCCCACCTCGGAGCAGGCACCCCCACCCCCATTGGGGTGTGCCGGCTGGACCCCACCAGTGCACGAATTTGTGCACCAGGCCTCTAGTAAGAACATAAAAGGCTATAGAGCATAGGTAGTCATATGATAGAATCAATACATCAGACATAAAATTAAAGATGCAAATGACTAAACAAATGAATATATGTAAACACATCTGTGACTCTGTGTCTCCTTCTAGCTGTTCTTTTACCTTCTCCATACTTCTTACTGAAAACATCTTCCCACCATTCCTGTCCTAACTTCCTCCCTAGTCTCTGTGTCTCTCTCCACACTTCTTACCCAGACCTCCTTAAAGTCTCATCTACACTTGCAACTTTCATTTTCCCACTCTTACTCCTCAACTTCCTGTAGCACCTGCTCCCACTACTCCAATGGAACATTCAGTGGGTATAATTTAATTAAAGACACAGATCCTGGATTTTTAAGCAGAACTGTATTTGACTCCTGCCTCCTCCACTTAGAAGCTGGGAGACATTGAGCACAGTGTTTAATTCCCTTGTGCATCAGTTTCCTCATCTCCAAAATTAGGATAATAGTAGTAACCAATTTAATAGGATTCTTATAATATTAAATGAGATAATAAAACACTGAACAATGTTTTCACATGCCCTGTGCTCAACAAATATTAACCATGAATATTATTACTACTACCACTATTAGTAGTAATCATTTTAGTGATTAATATCATTATTGTCAGATTTTATTCTGGGTCTAGCTAAAAATCCTGAACTATAAAAAAATATCCTACTGAACTCATGCAGCCCAGAAAAACTCTTTGGTAATCTCCAGAAAAGCTCTTTGGTAATTTCCTTATACAATGTGTCTTATCACTTGGCCTAGATCAACCTTCCCTACCTTTGGAATCTCCTCTCCAAACTTATTCTGTGTGATTCTAGTCAGTTCAGTTCACACATACACACACACACACACACACCGCACTGATACAATGATTAGGTAAATATATTTGTATCATGTGAACCAGTATGAAACATAAAATTAACTGAGTGCAGGGAACTTAACCTATGCTGCCTTTGCAACAAGAAAAGTGTCTATACCAATGTTCTGCATGCAGCTGGAAGTCGATAATTACTGGTGGTGACCTGTCCTTCCCATGATCAGTCACAGCAAGAACACAAAGAATATTTTTAGCATCATGTTTGAATCCTACCTGGCAACTTGGAAACTGCAATAATTTGAACCTATGCAGGCAATTAAAAGGAAGTTTTATTATTAGTTGACCAGAAATTGTACCTCATGGTCATTTATATTCTGTGAGTAATCACGGAGAAGGTTAGCATGGAGCACTCATTCCCTTCCTTCATCTCCTCGCTATTCTCAGTTTCTTTTTGTCACAAGCTGTGTGTGTAATATCCATTTTAATTAGAAAGAGGCAATAACAGGCAAAGGTGATTGCAATAGGTATGTTCAGTACAGAACCAAATTGCCCAGCAAGATCTCATCCCGGTGATAAAAACAACTTCACTAAGGCATGTAATTTTGTCTAACAATTTGTTTCTTGGAACAAGCTCCTAACGCCCACGCCCCCGACCAGCACTACTCAGTAAGTCTGGCTTCAGTGAAGCATTAGCAGGGGCTTCAACTGGGAGGCACCTTCTCTTGGACCCGTGACCCTTTCACCACTGGGGTCTTGTGTTGGGATCCGGCACACTGACCTAATTCCTCTAGGATTCAACAGTGATTTACTTTACAGGCAAAGAAAATGGGTTCTAGTTCTCTCTCTACCTTTAACACTTTTCTTCTCTTTGTCTATTAATATTTCAAAACAAATTTGGATGCTAAAAGTCTGTTTAAAATTAGTTAACTAGGGGATGAAGAATTCACACATTCACACATGAAAGGCAGGACAATAGTAGGGATGATGATGATGTTGATGATAATGATGGCGGTGAAATAGCTAATATTTACTAAACATTTGTTTGGACTAGGCCCTTTGCCAAATACTTAACATATATTATTTGCTTTAGTAATCACAACTGTGAAAGATTGGCATTATTACTCCATTTTCCATTTGAGAAAACTTGCCTAGGGTCATATGACTAACAAGATTCAAGGCTGGGATTTCAAGTCTAGTCTGTCAAAAGCCAAAACCTATACAAAATCATGTGTCTTTTTTTCTGTGACCTGCTTTTAACCACAGTTTGATCAAAATTAGGTTTAAGTTTTATTTTATTACCAATGGCTTGCTACAGTAAATCTATGTATTTCCATACTAAAAAATTAAGTTCCCCATTTTAAAAATGGGAAAGAACATGAATGGTCAAATAAATATTTTAAAAAAGCAAATATTAAATTTCAAGTGTTTAACATGAAATGGAATTTAATTCAATTGAAGAAGCAGTAACTAATTAAAATAATATACAGGGAACTGTAAGAATTGAAAGATTAAGTTAGCATTGTCCCTATCCCCCAAGAAACTAATGATATAGTGGGAGGAACACAGTGTAATATTTCAGGTCTTACTTCAAATGTCATATCCTATGAGAGGTCTTCCCTTTGTAAAACTTTATTTACAAAATAGGCAATGGGACAGATATAGTTCATAGGCTTCAGTTTGCTGACCAATACTCTAACATATCACCCTTTTTTTTTCCTTTATAGCACTTAACAAATCTTAACTTATCTAGTTTATTGATTTATATACTATTTGCTTCACAACAATAGTAGCTCCAAGACAGTGGAGTCCTTGTTGTTTATTCTGACCTTGCTCTCCAGGGCCTAGAAAGAAGAACCTAATGCACAGACAGTTCACTCTAAATATGTGTTGACTGCCTGGCTGGTGTGGCTCAGTGGTTGAGGGTCAACCTATGAACTAGGAGATCACGATTCAATTCCCAGTGAAGGCACATGCCTGGGTTGCTAGGTAGATCCCCAGTAGGGGGCATGCAGGAAGCAGCCAATGATTCTCTTTCATCATTGATGTTTATATCTCTCCATCTCCCTCTCTGAAATCAATAAAAATATTTTTTAAAATAATACCTATTCACTAACTAAATGAACAAATACTATTTCACAAAAGGTGAAACACAGACTACCAACAAACTCATAACTACTAGTATATTTGGCCTTATTAATAAAAAATTTTAAAAAGTGAAAATGTCATTTTTCATTTGTCAGACCTACAATAGTTAGAAGAAGAGAAGGAGGCAGAGGAGGAGAGGAAGAAGGGAAAGTGAGAGAGGGGAGGAAACTAGGAGAAGAAAAACATGTGTAGATGAACATGAAGGGGAAATGGCCCCCTCATCTACCACTGATGGGCAAAAATATTGGTGCAACATTTCTGGAGAGCCATTTGCAATTATACATCAAAATGTACATGCCATTTCAAAAACAGGCAGAAGACTAAACAGACATTTCTCCAAAGAAGATACACAAATGGCAAATAAGCACATGAAAAGATGCTCAACTAAATTAGTCATTAGGAAAATACAAATCAAAATCACAATGAGATAGCACTTCGCTCATTATAATGGTGATCATCATCCAAAAAAAAAAAAAAAGGAAAATATCAAGTGTTGGTGAGGATGTGAAGAAACTAGAACCTTGTCCATTGCTGGCAGGAATGTAAAATGGTTCTATTTCTGAAGAACTCACAATAAAAAAAGCATATATACTTTTTATTCCAAAATCTTATTCCTAAGAATTAACTCTAAGAAGATGATGCAGAAGATATGTTTATACTAGAATCTATCACCCTCAAGATCCATGAATAAAATGTGGTTATTTAAATAAAGCCTGACACAAGAAATAGGTAAAATAGACTATTATGAGGCATTAGATACAAGAAGGTAGACCTTTCATGTAAAAATATGTCCATAACATTATTATTGAATGAAAAAAGCAAGTTACAGATGCATGTACATTATGATTCTACTGATGCAAAAAATCTAAGTTTATATATACATTGAAAACATTTGAGATATTCTCCAAAATGTTAATAGTGGTTATTCTCTGAATGGTAGATTTGAAATGACTAACATTATTCTCTTCATAATTTTCTGTATTAGTTGATTTTTTAAAGAATATTTTTTAAACAAAATAACATGCTCCATAAATTCATGTTTATCACTCACATTAAGAAGGGTTAGTCCCTTGATACTTTTATAATAGATGTTTTCTGGATTTCCATTTCCATAGCAACAGTGATACTTATGAGCGAGTCAAATATAGTTTTAAAAGAGATACATACCTTAGATAGTGGTTGTGTCTCTCTATCACTCATAAACAGACTTATTATTTCTGAGCAACAGTCAATAATCATTTTCTATAAATAAGAAAACAATATAGTAAGGTTGATATTATTGTTAAATATTAGACATTTTAATTATAAACTATTTATTTCATTTGTATTTTCTTGACTTATCACCTAAATTCAATTTTCAGGTTGAGACTTAGAGGGGTATTTAAAAACTACAGGATGGCTACAAGCGACAAGATTTAATTAAAAATAATATATTTTTTAGGATTCTTAGCCTGCACATTCACTGTTAAAATTCATGTTACAGAAGAATAACAAGTAAAGTAATTCGCATGAAAATAAGATTTTGAAAAATCACTTTTCTTCTCAGAAGAGTGTCCTGGAAGAGAGTCCAGAAATGGATTTAAGTAGAGAAGAATGGTTGGGAATTGGGAAAGAAATGGAAAGAGTAAATGAATAGGAAGTGAAGGTCAATATCATATGTTGTCTATTGTTGACAGCTCTACCACACACCCTACTGTATAGACAGAGCTGTGTTTATGTGAATACATCTGACCGATGAGGGGTCTACCCATAGGCAGGGTTGAATCGGTCAAATCCTCCACATAAGGAAGGACAACAGAAGAGAGCTGCAGTCAGTACTGGCCATGTGAGCTGAGAGGTCCTGATACAGAGTTGGAGAAGGCAGCCATCGACCAGATGTGGGATGAATAAGAGGAAGAATCAGCGATGAGTGAGAATCTACCCGCCCCCTCCCCCCCATGGCACTGAGCATAGTGATGGGTCCTGACAATCCAGTCCACTTTCTGTGAGGTCCACTGTGCATTTCCAGTCTTTGGCTATGCACAAGCTTACTTACCAGATGCTGCCAAATCTTTCCTCCCCAGCAAGTCTATTTTTCTGGAGCTTGTGGAAGATTTCCTTTACGGACAATGATAAGAGTCATAACTATAACATTATCAGAGAAAAACTATGCCTGCCGCACAGTCTTGCCAGTATCCATCCCTGAAGGAAGCAACAATTTGCTTTTATGGAAGTATTAATATGTACATGTAGTAGCATTCAGGAATTATAAAAATAATAAAAGTACATTAATTCTTACATTACAACTGACCACTGCTGGTTAAAACCTGAGAATATAAAGGCAACAAAGCTATCATTTAGAATTGAAGACCAGATAGAGCTTCACAGACAAGAAAAAGCTAAGAATTCATCACCACAAGCTAGTATTACATGAAATGTTGAAGGGTTGTCTTTAAGAAGACAAGAAAAAAGAAAAAGATAAAAAATATGAACAATATGCTGGCAATAAATACGTATCTATCAACAATTGAGTCTGAAAATCAAAATAAACGAACAAGGAATCTAACGAACAAAATGAACTGATGAATAAAATAAAACCAGAGGCATGGAAACATGGAATAGACATGAATCTCAGAGGGAAGCGGGGAGGAGGTGGGAAGAGATTAACTAAAGAATTTGTCACCCAAGGACACAGACAATAGGGTGGTAAAGGCCTGGGGTGGGGCAGGATCCAGGTGGAGGCGGGCAATGTGGGGAAGGGAGGGGAGGACATCTATAATACTCTCAACAATAAATATTTTTTAAAAGCAAGAAATTGAACTTGTAGCCCCAAACCATGTTATGACTGAGTTTTAATAAATGAATGAACATAGAAAAGATCAAATTTTAGAGTTCCAAAGCTATAGCTAATTTACTTCAATTTAACAAATATATTTAAGGTATTATAGCAGGTACTGTGGAATACAAAGATGAAGAAATGGGCCCTATCCTCCCAAAGTTTACAATCACTGAGAAAAAAAAAGATGCATACACAACTAAATAAAATACCAAGTATAATGTGGTCAGAACATGCATGGCTATGACATGTTGTAGGAGCCTAGAGGTGGGATAAGTATAAACCTAGAGTAAGTATAAACATGATGACAGGAAAGACTTCCTAGAGAAAGGGACAGATGAATTGAGAGTTGATAGAATAGTAGGATTTCAATTGTCAGAGAATGGGGACAAGGGCATTCTGGCTGGAGGAAGCCGGGCAAGCAAAAAACAATGGACATTCAAGGCACCTAGGAACCTGAAATGATTTTTCCTGTGGGTTGGTATAGGAAGCATGGCAGTGAAAGTGGTGAGAAATAAGGCTGAAGGGGCAAACTTATACCAGGACAGGTAAAACCAAGGGATTTGGATTTTGTTGTGTAGAAAATTGAGAGGCACTGGACTGAGGGAATAATCAAATTGCTTTAAAAAGATAATTCTGGCCACAGCTTAAAGGTGAACTGGACTGTTCTAACCAAGAAGTGAGACTTAAGTGTGAACTTAAAGGTGAACTTAAATGTTCTCATACACACACCAAAAATGGAGAACTGGCCTGATAAAAAAAAATATGACAAGAGAAAGGTAAATAAGCTGAGAGGCTACTCAAATCACTTGGGCAGTAATCATGGCTAAATATGAGCCAGCTTCAATGGGACCAAAAAGGATAGAGGGCAGGTAGGATACCCCGCATTGGTCAGGATATACCAGTTTCCTCTGATGAACTTTCCAGGCTTCTGGTTCATTGTACTAGACAGAGGAGAAGACATATCCACTCCTATATCCTTCTCATTATCAGTCTTTCTATATTTCTAATTGAGTTCTTAGGATTGGTTAAAGTATATTTTTTTACTACATAAAGGGTTTCAATAACAACCATGATGGGTTACTGTCGTGATTTTATCGAGACCTATCAAGCAAAGTGACACTGTCCATATCAGTAATCATTTCATATAATAGATGGATAGCAATGTTACCTCATAAATGCCTTTCATTCCTATTTCAACATTTATCAAACAGAAATTTCACCTCAACAACATTCTGTTTCTGTAGTATTCTCTGAGGTAAACCATGTACATAGGTCAGAAACTGGCTGATTAGGTGTTGGGCAGTGAGAGATTTCGTGAGGCCTCACTAGCACAGAAATGGAGACAGGGAAGGCGCTAAGCTCACCCATCCCATCAAGAGCTGCTGGAGCAGGGCTGTGGTTGGCAAGGAGCCTGGGAGGACACAGAATGACCCTTGCTCAATCTCTGCCATTTCTCCTTTATTTTTTTAAAAATATATTTTATTGATTTTTTACAGAGAGAAAGGGAGAGGGATAGAGAGTTGGAAACATCGATGAGAGAGAAACATCGATCAGCTGCCTCCTGCACACTCCCCACTGGGGATGTGCCTGCAACCAAGGTACATGCCCTTGACCGGAATCGAACCTGGGACCCTTGAGTCTGCAGGCCGACGCTCTATCCACTGAGCCAAACCGGCTAGGGCCCATTTCTCCTTTAATAAGGAGCGTCTTAATTCTATGACGAATGAAATTCAATTCTGAGTTGCTTCAAAATTAATAAGGCTAATTATTTGATTCAGTTGAAATCCTCATCATCTTTCACCTACAGTATGGTAAAAGCTTCCTAAATTGTTTTCCATCCTTCGAACTCTTGTTTCCCTCATCCCTCTTCACATGCCAGCAGGATTAATTTAGTAAATGTAATGCAGATCATGAGGTGCCCTTCCAGCTGCCGCCCCACCTTCTCCTACTCCAGCACACATCCTGCCCTGCTTTTCCATGACCCTTTCCTGCAGAGCAATGTTCATTCACCACTTACTTGTTCAACCTCTACTGAATGCATCCTAAGTGCTGTGGAGTGGTAATGGGAAGTGAAAAAGACAGAGAGAGGTCATGGTCTAGGGGGAGGGATAGGAGAGACAGACTTCCAGCACTGTAGGAAGTCAGAGGAGGAAGCACGTAGTTCCACCATCTCTCAGCCCCATCTCCCACCACATTCACCCTGTACTCTAGCCACAACAGGTGGTTCACTGTCCACCGAATATGAGATTCAGTCCCATGACTTCACCCTCAGGAATGAGTGCGCTCCACAAGTCTCCAACTAAAAGTTTCACAGGCAAGTATTGAAAAGGCACTGTGTTTCACTTACTAAAGATACTGGAGATAAAAGCCTATCTAATAAAGAGGGAATATGCTAATTGACCCTCATGTTGTCACAAAGATGGCAGCGCCCACAGCCAATAAGTAGGGAATATGCTAATTGACTGCCCCACCCTCAAAGATGGCAGCACCCACAGCCACAAGATGGCCAGCAGGGGAGGGCAGTTGTGGGCAACCGGGCCAACAAGAGAGGGCAGTGGGAGGCGATCGGGTTGGCAGGGAAGCAATTAGGCATCGACAAGGCTGGCAAGCAGAAGCAGTTAGGGGCAATCAGGCAGGCAGGCAGGCAAGCGGTTGGGAGCCAGTAGTCCTGGATTGTGAGAGGGATGTCCGACTGCCGGTTTAGGCCCGATCCCACAGGCTAAACTTATCCCCTGTGGGATCGGGCCTAAACCGGCAGTCAGACATCCCTCGAGAGGTCCCAGATTGGAGAGGGTGCAGGCTGGGCTGAGGGACACCTCCCCACAGTGCACGAATTTCATGTACCGGGCCTCTAGTTATAAATAAGACCCCTGAGCCAAGGAATACAAGTTCAAGAGAGAAGAAGAAACATATAAACAAATAATTGCTGAAACAATTTGGTAAGGGCACAAGGTGTTTTGGGGCCCAACGGAAAATGGCCTTTCAGTTTATAGGAGCTATAAAATGCTGTCTGAGCTATTTAAGCAAATACAAAGTCTAACTCAAGCCTCTCTCCCTCCCTCCTTCCAACTTTCCCTTCCCCCCTTGTTCTCTCTCTCTCTCTCTACACACACACACACACACACACACACACACACACCAATATGAATGAGATATAAAAAAACAATAAATTAGAATCATTGGCATCAAAAGCCCCATTGAGAGGGAAGGATTCCACAACCTTACTCTTTTGTATGGTATAGAATCCAAATAATGGGGGAGATAGGAAAACTGGAAAAAGTCAAGAGAGACTAAGTTGAACTATATAATAAAGAGCTGAGCCAGAGCAGGAAGGGGAGAGGAGATAAAACACTCCACACAGACTGAGTGGAAGGGAAAGTTTTAGGAGTTTGAGCCAAATGAGACAGATGTTAAAGACTTGCTGTGGATGTCAGAGAGATATTAAAAGCAAGATAGTTGGGGAAAATAAGACTTTAAAGAAGTTTTTCTGTGTACTAGTATTCCCAAAAAAGATTCCCTCTTGGATGTTCTTATAAGAGGTGCCATAGAGATTTTGATTGTTTTCTATGGTTTTGAACATCAGATTGATGTTTCCTTAAACACCACACTTTGCTTGCTAAAGTGGGCCACCAGGCAGCTGGCTCATTATGAATGACATCTGGGTACCTAGCCATGCTCCTACAATAATAAGCTCCTCCATGACAGGGACCTAATTGTACTGATTTCTATATGTCCTTCTCTCCCCAAGCCTGGAAAAATTTTGCAAATAACTGTCTCAAAAATAATTTGTTATTTGATGCTAATGTCCAATTTTATTTGGTTCTATGTTTTCAGAGTACTTTGATATTTGGGATAATCTGACAACACACAGATTCTAATTGCCTTGTTCAGTGATTCTGGACATGTTTGCTGAACTAATCTTGAATGACTTAGTAAACATAGTTTAAGATTTTCATATGAGTATGCTATCATTCCAAAAGGGAGTTTTTGTCTTAAAACCAGGATGGGTAGCATCTTTCATATGCTTTCAAGTACCTGATGAACTCTGAAGGTACCCTTAAAACTGTGAATGATAGGTTAAAATAACTCGGTCGTTCCGAGCTGGTAGTGTTCATTTTTGAAGAAGGACATACAAGGCTTTCAAGCCAGAAGTGAATAGAACACCTGCTCTGTAGCCCTCCAGATACATCTTAAATTGCTGTCTGTTTTCTGAAGTTTTTGGCTTCTTCCAGACCATAGGGATTTGGGGAGAAAATAAAAAAAGGGAAGGGAATGAGAAAGAGAAAGAACAAGATTTGCTATTTCCCATGTCAACCAAAAGCACATTTTTCTGGACCCTTATATTTAATATCCCACCAAAAATCTATATTGTGATAGATATAAATATATTAGATTATAGAGGTTATGAAATACTGTCTAATTCTTCATCAGAATTGATCTCTTCAAGTGCCCTAGTTAACTTCTAATTAGCTCCCAGTGAAGGTTGTCATGACAACGAACTGGCAGATTTAGTCAATGGGATTTATCTGATATTACCCTACAGAATCTAGCTGCTTTTTTTTTCTTTTTTCTTACGTGCTGGTTAGTATACTGGGAAAAAAGAAAACTTTGTATGTTCCTTCCATTTATCAACTTTCAAATGTTATGAACTAATTTGCCAATTCACCTAAACAAATACTAGTTTTTCTTCCATTGGATGACATTCTGTCTTATAAAGAACTTACAGAACTGAAACACATCTAAACATGCCCCACTTAAAGCTGAAGAAGCTCTTTCTAAGTTGAATAATAGACAAATTAAAAAATACAGAGGATAACATCAGGACTGAAAGGAGTTTGTGCTCAGGGATTGATACACTCACATATACCATTTGAGTCAGGATATGAAAGCAAGCCCCAAACCTTGGTTAAGGCAAGATAGGTCCTCTGGATTCTCCATCTGCCTATATTCAAATGCTCCCTTGCCCCCCCTCCCATTTATTTCTAATTTGTTTATATGTAGAGCCAACCTCTTGGCTCAGATACTGGGCTCATTGTGGTCAATTTGATACGTACATGTGATCCCCAGGGAAATTCTGCTGACTCTCACTCCAACCTAGGGGCTCATCTCTCCATCTCAGAGCAGTACCTGAGTGAAAGGATCATTTTTAGGAAGGAGGGAACAATTAGTCCCAGGAAAGGATTTGAGTCCCATACTTTTAGGCAGAGTACAACCTAAAATTATTACTCTTATGGATGCTCACTCTCCTGTCTTAGACAATCTAAGCCAAAAAGACAAATGGGTGCAGGGGAACATTTTCCATATATAACCTATAAAATAATGATTCAAGGATGATTTCAGCAAAGAATATTCTAGACCATGGCTCAGAGACAGCAACCTGCTGAGTTTGGTCTATGACTCTAAGACTGTGATTGTAAGTGATCTGCAAAGGAAGTGAAGAAATGAAACAAGAGACAAGTTCCTCTCCAAAACAGACATGAAAGGGCAACCATAGAATTTAGGACAAGAATCATATATAAGTGAAACCTCATGAGTTTGAGATGGCTGATCCATTGGGAGATTTGTTATCGGTACTCAGTATTTCATTAGTATCATTGTCTGGTAATTCTTGTTGTAACAGTTGAGGACCCTGGAAAGGATGTGTAACTAAAACTCTAAGGCATCATTTCTATAATAAATGCAAGCACAGAGCACAGGAGACATAAATACTGCAAAGATGCGTTTTTCAAAGGCTAACTGTTCTTGCCTGATGAATCCTCTTACAGCTGGGCATGTTGCTTTCACAATAATGAAAAATGCACTCACTGTCCTGGTGAATTCAGACTGAAGAAATGCCAACAAGTATAGTCTGAAAATCAGGAGAGTTGCCAATGTTTACACTTCCACATAACGAGTGAATACATGAAGACAAGAAAACAAAAAGAGCCATACCCATCCTATTCCTATTTATTTATTTATTTATTTATTTACTTATTTATTGTCTAAAGTTTTACATATGTCTCCTTTTTCCCCAACTGACCCTCCCCCCTCAGCCATTCCCACCCCGGGCAAGCCCCCACCGCCCCAGTGTCTGTCCATTGGTTATGGTAATATGCATGCATACAAGTCCTTTGGTAGCTCTCTAACCCTTCCCCACCTGCCATTTGTCTCTGGATCTATTCTTGTTCATCAAATTATGTTGATCATTATATCCCACATATGAGTGAGATCATGTGATATTTATCTTTTTCCCACTGGCTTATTTTGCTTACCATAATGGTCTCTAGTTCCATCCATGCTGTTGCAAATGGTAAAAGTTCCTTCTTTTTTATAGCAGCATAGTATTCCATTGTGTATATGTACAACAGTTTTTTAATTCACTCATCTGCTGATGGACACTTAGGCTGTTTCCAAATCTTAGCTATTGTAAATTGTGCTGCTATGAACATAGGGGTGCATATATCCTTTCTCATTGGTGTTTCTGGTTTCTTGGGATATAGTTCTAGAAGTGGGATTGCTGGGTCAAATGGGAGTTCCACTTTTAACTTTTTGAGGAAACTCCATACTGTCTTCCACAGTGGCTGTACCAGTCTTCATCGTTAAGAATTAAAATGTTTTGTAACCAATTGAATATTAATCTAACAGAAAGTCATTTAAGAAAAAAGATACAGCTGACTAAAAGTTAGGGAAGATCCTAAAAGATCTTTCTGAGGAAAACAAACAGAGATGGGACCCGAGGGGCTGGAATTGTCGGCAGAGGTTGGGCAGAAGATTTGTTTGTTTTTTCCCATTGAAAATGTTGTACCGCCATTTGATTTTTTTAAAAAAATTACCACAGTAACTACAGAATATATATCTCAAGAAATTGGATTAATGTACAAAATGAAAATTCAAAGAGCAAGTGATTAGGAAAGAACAGCATTCCCTGCTCCTCTATTTCCATAGGAGGTAAGGAATTTCCACTCCACTCCTGAAGGAGGAGGGCACTTCCAGCTGTTTTTGGACCCATCACTAATTCTTATCTGACTGGTTTGGGAAAAACAACAAGGCATGCTAGACTTGGCCCCTTCTGAGAAATGTGGGTTTATATTTTTGGAGGTACCCTGCCTGCAGGACTCTTCTCCTCTTCTCCTTGGTAAGACTGTCAGGGGCAGAAGGGGAGTGGGGGCAATAATGATGCTGACATGTTGATCTCCATCTATTCAGTTTCCATTTAGAGTGCAGGAGAAATAGGACAATGACCCTCTCCACCAGAACACTAACATCAGTGATCATAAAAACCACTCAAGTCAGAGAAAGACAAGTATCACATAATCTCACTCATATGTGGAATCTAATGAATAAAATAAATTGTTGAACAAAATAGATCCAGGGGAACAGAGGGAAGGCCAGGGGAGGATGGGTGGGTGGAAAGAGATCAACCAAAGAACTTATATGCATATATGCATAACCCATGGACACAGACAATTGAATGGTGGAGGCCTGGGGCAGGATGGGAGGCATGCTAGAATGGGGCAATGGGGGAAAAAGAGGACATATGTAACACTTTCAACAATAAAGATTTTTTAAGAAAGCCACTCAACTGTATGAACTCTGTGATCATATTAATAACACACTGTAAGGATAATATCTCATTTTTTAATACTTGCTGAAGGATATGTTTATTGATTTTAGAGTGAGAAGAAGGAAAAGAGGAGAGAGAAACATTGATGTGAGAGAGAAACACTGATCAGTTGCCTCCTGCAAGTGCCCTGACCGGGGATCAAACCTGCAACCTAGGTATGTGCCCTGACCGTGAGTCGATCCCACAGTCTTTTTTGGTATACAGGACGATGCTCCAACTAACTGAACCATCCGCTGGGCAGGATCATATCTTTTTTAATTAGGAAAAAAATATGCATTGAAAAAGTCTGAAAGACATATGCTTCTCTGTATTTTCTAGTTTTCCTTCATACGTTACTTGGGTAATAAACATGCTCACATAGACTTAGAGTGAGAAATGACAAGGAATGTTATAAAGTTGCAGAGCATTCTTTCTTCAGATTCACAGTTATACCTGAATGATTTCTCTAGATTGGTTTTGTTTCCATTCACCATAAGATTCTTATAATTGGTATGCTTAGAAGAGCTTTGTAGAAAACACTACGTATGTGCCCAAAAGTTGGGTCATCCCTGGTACTTTACGTAGAGACAAAAGAGGGCAGAACCACCACAAAGTTCAAGTAGAGTTATGTAGTTCTGCTCCGATGAAGTAAAAAACAATTTGAGGAATTATGTATAAGGACATCCATTCTGCAGTAGAAAAGTTTTCCATTACTTAATAACTTACTTCCAGTTCTTTATCAATTGTTTTCACTTCTATTTCCTGTGCTTCAGATACGTTTTCATCTGGAGTAACTTCAGGAACTGCTGGCAATGATAGCTCAGCTATTTGCATAAGATTCGATAGTTTCTCATGAATTTCAATAACGCTAAAAATAACAAACATAGATGTATTTTATTTGAAGAGTTTGCAAAAGGCATTCATTTTTTCCCAGAATTAATAGTATGTGTAAAGTAAGCCCTCCATTATTTAACACTTTGTTTCTGGCATCCCTATACCTAATTCATTCAAGTATTCCTTCATCCAAGAAACACGAGAAAAGAGACACAAGTAAGATGAGAGATTGTCAGCTACCCTCCTCTGTGAAGGCCTCAGTGACAAGGGCATGTCCCTAACTTTAGCAAGCCTACTATTTATCACAAACACACCAAAATTAAGAACATTTTGGGATAAAAAGAATCCTGTCAGTTTGATTACCTTGCAGAAATTATAATCATTTCCAGCTGGAAAAAATATCCTGTTGTTTCTAGATGTAAAAGACAAGTACCTAATTTCCTAGTTTTGTTGCCTAGCTCTGCTATCTTGTATACTGTGTCTACTAGTAGGTCTTCTGCCATTTCATTAAAAAATTGCACAATAATCAAGAGTATGCCAGCTCTTGAAACCTCTCTTGTTTTATTCTCTTTTGTGCGGATACCCAAGAGTCCTTTGAAATGAAAATCATGGAGTATGGACAAGGCTTTCCAGAGAAGAACCAAGTCTGTGTTCTCAAAGCACCTACTAGGTGCTTAGCAGGCAATGAGCTGACACTGACAGAGTTAGTAATGAGACTTGACCTTTTAAAGTATGTGCTTTCAAAGCACTGTCTGGCTCGATTCTAGCAATAACCCTGAAAGGTAGGCAGAATAGGTTATTTTCCATCTTAGAAGTTGGGGTCATAAGGGCAGCAGAATCAAAACTAAAGTAACTAGGTAATGAAAAGAATAAGAAACAAACAAGGAGTTTGGTATCATGGAATGAGAAAAGAGAGAAACTAGGCATGAGCTGAAGCAGAGAGTATAAACTAGGGAACAATATAAAATCTAATCTAATAAAAGACAAACATGCAAATTGACCATACCTTTGATATGCCTTAAGCCATGCCCACCAGCCAATCAGAGCGACTATATGCAAATTAACCCAACGAAGATGGCGGCCAGCAACCACGGAGCTGAAGCAAGCAGGAGGCTTGGTTGCCCCAGTGATGGAGAAAGCCAAGCTTCCCGGCCAGCTCTGAGCTCCACTGAAGGCTACAAAGTTTCAATTATAGAAGGTAAATAAACCCCTAGATACCTGCTTTCAGCCAGCCATGGCCTCGGAGCTGGAGTGAGCAGGAGCCGCTCTGAGCTCCACTAAAGACAACAAAGTTTCAATTATAGAAGGT
>NW_005871058.1:5496735-5501717 GCF_000147115.1 Myotis lucifugus
GGGCCCAATCCCCCAGGAAGCGGGCCTAAGCCAACCCAACAGGTGAACATCCTCCGAGAGGTTCCCAGATTTTGAGAAGGGCATTAGGCCGGGCTGAGGGGACCCCCCCCCCCCCCGGAGTACACAAATTTTTGTGCACCGGGCCTCTAGTAAATTAGATAAAGAGGAAAAGGTTAGACAAATGATGTGGTGGAGTTTGGGCTTAATTTTGCAACCCAACACAGAGCTGCATGAAGTTACTTGTTAAACACACCACAAATATTAGGCAAAACATAGTACAGACAACATCCTGTACTCTCTATAAACTTCCTGAAGTGTCAGGAACGGTTCCTACAACCACCCCGGGTACTATTCTTATTATTCCCATTTTACTGAAGAGGAGACTGAGGCACTGACAGGTTAAGTAACCTGCTCAAGGCTGCCAAGGTAGTAAGGGGCGCAACTGGCATTTGGACCAAAGCAGGCTGGATTTAGAATCTGTGCTTTTGACCACTGCAATATCATACTCCTCTAAAAGAAAGATTGTTTCTCTAAAAATGTCTTTAAAAAAGTTCTCCCATGGGTAACCTTGTATGTTACTGAGACAGCTTGTTCTTATGACAAGATCAACAGTGAAAGCTAGATTGTGGATAATCCATCTGTACTCGCCTGTTCAAGGGAACCCAGAAGGAGCCAACAGAGGCATTGCTGTAACTGGTGCAGGTAACATCTGAAATTTTCAGGGGCTTCATGTTATATGCATACAACAATAAAACCTGTAAGAAAATTAACAGTTATATAAAATGTGACATCAAAATCACACTCTGCCTCAAGAAATGCAGCATCACTTCTCAACATAATACCATTAACCTTTAAAAAAGTGTTTCTTTAGCCCTAGCCAGTTTGGCTCAGTGGATAGAGCATCGGCCTATGGACTGAAGGGTTCTGGGTTCCAATCCGGTCAAGGGCACATGCCTGGGTTGTGGGCTTGATCCCCAGTAGGGGGCATGCAGGAGGCAGCTGATCAATGATTCTCTCTCATCATTGATGTTTCTAACTCTCTCTCCTTCTTTCTTCCTCTCTGAAATCAATTAAAATATATTAAAATATATGTTTCTTTGAAAGATAAAAATGAAGGCCTTTCTTTCAACTCACTTTAAAAAGAAATGATATGAACAAGAACTGTGCAAAAGTTATGAGATAAAAAGAAATGCTATTTGGTACCAACATTATATTATGTTTGAAGAGTGACATTTCCTACTGTAGATAAGTTTAAATTAAGCCTTTGAGAGCCCTCTACAGCAAGTTCTAAACGTCCACCTGGTGAATAGCTAACTCTGTTTCTTGGTACTTCTCAAACTGTCCTTTTCCCATTGCAGTCATAGCTGCTTCTCTGACTCCACTCACACTGTTCCCTTCCTCTTCATTCCATTTATTCAACACACACACAATGTTCCAGTCCCCACCTTTAAGATGAAACTTCTCCTAACGATTCAGGCTCCAGTAGTTACCCTGTTGTTTGAATTCTGACAATTCTTAGAATCAGTCCTAAACAACACAGCACTTGTTTACAGTCATGGGTTCATGGAATTTGAGATTCACAGAACCTTAGAAATAGTCTGCTTTTATGTCCTTTATTTTAGAGGAAAGAAAGTTGAGGCCCAGGGCTGCCAGACCAAATGGACTAATTAAGTTCTTGCTTTTATCTCTGCTTCCTCACAAATCAAACTAAAATAAGAACAAAGGGATTTTTTAAAGACATAAATCCACAAAGCCAGAAAGAATAAGCGAAGAGGGGAGGCCGATGAGATGTTAACACTTGGAATGATGGAAAGCACTTGGAAGAGCGTAGCTGACTCAGCAGAGGGGAAAGGCTGTGTCAAAACTGCCTTTGGAGGGGTTGCCAATGAAAAGCATAGGGATTGGAGGCATCAGAGATCTCAGAAAACCGCCTTCCTGTTACAGAAGAATGGAGAAGAACCAAGCAATGCTTAGAGAGATGGAGTTACATTTATTATTATTACACGCAGGCCCAGAGAAAAATGTCTCTAGAATTCTGGATGAAGTCACACAGGAGGTTTCCTGTATTTAAACCTTTGTACCTTCTTTGTCTCCCAAATATGGGGTTTTCCGGTCCCCTGTGCAAGTTATTTTTTTTAAATGGGGACTTTTAAAAAAATATATTTTATTGATATTTTTACAGAGAGGAAGGGAGAGGGATAGAGAGTTAGAAACATTGATGAGAGAGAAACATCAATCAGCTGCCTCCTGCACACTCCCCACTGGGGATGTGCCTGCAACCAAGGTACATGCCCTTGACTGGAATCGAACCTGGGACCCTTTGGTCCACAGGCCGATGCCCTACTCACTGAACAAAACCAGCTAGGGCCCCTTTGCAAGTTCTTAAAGAGCCCCTATGTGCTGGGGCTTTGAGACCTCAACCAAAGGCTTGGCCTGGTGCCAGCACTGATAACTTCATCTGGGGAAGGTTTAATGGCCTCTCTGAAATGGGAGTAGTCTTATTTTCCTTATTATTTAAGCAAGCAAATATTTACAGAAGCCAAAATAGCAGGGTTAAAATTTCAAACAGCAGTTTTTATATAAGATGGATGCTTCATTCCCATCCCTTCTCTGAGTCCATGATACCAGGAGACTCCCCCCTTCCCTTCCCTGGTCTCCTCCCTGCTAGCTGAACCTCTTCCTTTTTGCTCTCTGCTGAGGTTAAATCATAAAAGATCTATGCTTAGGAACATTAGGTACATGAATGGGTGCTGAACTAGAGAACACTGAAATTAAGTGAAAGCTTATATTCTGAACAAGAGACATCCCCTTCCCCCACTCCAGCCCCTTCCCAGAATGTATGAAACCAGACGGGAGTCTTAAAAAATCCTCTTACAGGAAATTGACCAAAGAGAAAAGACCTACAGAGACTGACATTTCAGCATCTTCCAATGAAACTGCTGGCTACTGCAATTACCCTGCAATGAGGCCTATAGATCATTAAGCCTGACCTGACATGCTTCTCAGTGTCTCCACATACGAATGGATAGCCAACAGTCACTAGACGTGAAATGAAAAGGAACTTGGAGAATCAGTTTTAAGACAGAGGGCAGAAGAAAACTTTAATGGAACCATAATTAATTTCCTCAGAGAGAAGAAAGACAATATTGCATCTGTGAAAAGGAGCACAGTGCTATTAGCATGAGGCAATAAAAGAGATGAGAAAGAGCTCTTAAAAATTAAAAAACTATATAATAATAGCAACTTAATAATAAAAGATTTGAAGAATATAAAGTAAACCTACATTTAAAAACATAAATAGGGAGTATGAGAAAAGAAAACACTCAATCTCAACAGAAATTCCAGAAGGTATAGATATAATCAAATTGAGAAAATTATCAAAGAAAAAAATCTCCATTAACTAAAGAATTTATACTTTCAAGATTTGAATGGGGCACCCAAACTATCTAGCACAATGGATGCCACACCCAGGCACATCATGAGATTTCAGAAGCTCTGGGGATCTTCCCGAGGAAAAAAGTCAGAGAACTAGAAATCAATGGATCACACTTCTCGGTAGCAATGCAGGATTGCCAGACACAGTGGAGCAATGCCTCCCACATTTTGAGGGGAAATAATTTTCAGCCTAAAAGTTTATGCCGAAAATAAACAAGGAATTAAACATTAAAATTATGACATTTCAGGTCTTTTTACTTCCTGTGTCAATCTGTCTGTGCAACCCTGTTAGCATCTCAAGGGCCTGTAGTCATGCTATTGGCCACTGGCCAAACCTGAATGACATGTGCTAACTAATAATTAATCCAGTCCTGTCCTAGGGTCTGAAACACACTGTGGGCCAGCCTGTGTCATCCTGCCAGCATTTTGGCTTAGTTAGTAATTGAGTTAGATGTGTGTTATAAAGAAATCAATATTAAGAATTAGAGGACTTAGGCTTCCGTTCCTATTTTTGTCACTGAGTTGTGGCATTGTTGCTCGGCCTATATGGGCCTTTGCTTCCTGAACTGTAAAATGAGAGTGTTGAACTAAGTTCACACTCTCTTAGTTTCTTTTCAGATCTGACATTTGACTTGGGTGATACCAAAAGAAGTCAGAGAAGGTTTCCAGTGTAGCCTACTATATAAGCATCTTCTTGGGAACTCTGGATGCGCAAAACAGTGAGATAAGGTAGAATAAAGCTAAAAATCCTAAGGGGTCATCTTGCGACAAATTTGAGACAAACTTTTGGTCTCGGTCATATCTTTTTATTTTATTTTTTTAATATTTTTGATTTCAGAGAGGAAGGGAGAGGGATAGAGAGATAGAAACATTAACGATGAGAATCATTGATCGGCTGCTTCCTGCATGCCCCCCTACTGGGGATTAGGCCCGCAACCCAGGCATGTGCCCTTGACTGGAGTTGAACCTGGGCCTCTTCAGTCTGCAGGCCAATGCTCTATCCACTGAGCCAAACCAGCTAGGACTGGTCATATCATTTTAAGGCTAAGCTCTAGCTATACATCTCTTTGACTTTTATCAGCCATTCTTTTCATTGTTGCTGGTTTCTTTTTTTTTTTGTTGTTGTTGTTTAAAAGAATCCCATGTCTGGGAGGTTCATGACAGTCCCTGGAAGTCTTTCTGTTGTCTGTCTCTTGAAAATACTGAAATTGATCAAAACATGCTTCATTTGTCGCAAAGTTCTAGTGAAGAGCTCACAATGTGGTTCTATATTCTACTAATTTTGTCAAATAGGATCAGATAATTTCTACCTTCATACTTAAGAAGTTATAAACTTAACTCTAAAGTATCATGGTATGAAATATTTAGCCCTCTGAATTATCTAAAAATTATATATGAAAACTAGAGGTCCAGTGCATGAAATTCATGCAGTGGGGTTGGGGGACAGGGCGAAGGGGGTCCCTCAGCCTGTGCCCTCTTGCAGTCTGGGACCCCTCGAGGGATGTACAACTGCTGGCCCGATCCCCTGGATGTCCCACCCCCCCCCC
>NW_005871058.1:5501817-5646375 GCF_000147115.1 Myotis lucifugus
TCCTTACTGCTGGGCTTACTGCTCCTTAGTGCTGCTGCAAAGGTGGGAGAGGCTCCGGCACCACCTCTGTGCTTGCCAGCCATGAGTCCGGCTTCTGGTTGAACCCTGCTCCCCCTGTGAGAGTGCACTGACCACCAGGGGGGCAGCTCCTGCATTGAGCGTCTGTCCCCTGGTGGTCAGTGCGCATCACAGCAACCAGTTGTTCTGGTTGTTCCACCGTAATGGTCTCTTAGGCTTTCATTATATAGATCCCCAGTCCCAGGATTTCTACTCTGCTGCCACCAGCATCCGTAGTTCCCACGGGCATTTCTGCTTCAGTGTGGTAGGTAAACTAAAGTGGACTGAGAAGATGAATTAAGCGATGTTAACTTGTAGTGTTATCCAATGACCGTCTAAGTCCCTGGAAAGTCCAAAGCCCTAAGTCAGATATTAATTTCTATTACCATCCTTCCCAGAGGCTACACATGCCTGCAGCCAGACCATTGTCTGAAGACTCCACGCAGCACCACACGTGGGAACGCAGACTTGGAGTCAGGCTGCTCCAGTCCTGATTTCATGCCAGCTGGCATTGCTCCATCCTGTGTCTCAGTTTCCTCTTCTATAAAATGGGGCTAATGATAGACAGTATCTACCCCAGAGAGTCGCTGTGAAGCTAATAATAAGTGCTTGGAACATAGTAAGTGTTAACTAGTGCTATTACCTTGTGGGTTTCATGAGCTTCAGCCAGTTATTCAACATGAAACCTAAGGCCTATTAAAATGAGCAGTAGATGTACGCTTGAATAAGCCAGTATTTGAATACTCAAACAAATTTCAGTGTTACCTTCCAAAAAGATAGAATCTTAGGACCAAGAAGATCTAGCCTACCCAAGTCAGTATTTCCTGTGGGTTTTTTTTTTGGCTGAGATTTATGGCAGCAACTACATCTTTTATCACGGCCCAAGAGATACATACTAATTGTCAAAGGGGGAAAAAAGTCCCTGAACGAAGAAATGGAAAAACTGTATGTTCTAAGTCTCTGCTTGTGGCTTAAGAAAATCACTCAAGCAACCTGTTTCAATCAGAATTTGTTACTTGGTGCTCTGCTTCTAATCTCTGTTTACACCAGTTCGTGCTTCCATGTTAATTGTCAGTCATGGTTGTCGATGGGTGAAACCGTGTTGTTCTAATTATGAGCCACAGATGTAGTCTTAGCATTAACTTCTCAGATCATCCTGTTCCAGATGGCTATGGGTGTGATATTTCTACGACCTTGTGAAATGAACTTTATAGTTGGTACTTTCTTCCCCATTTTTAAAATGCCAGCTGCTTGGGTAAACATTCTGCTTCCCAACTATGTAATCTCTCTTTTTCCATGCCCACTACGAACGGATGTACTCTTTTATCATGTTGTTGGTTCTCTTGCCAGCAAATAAATAAATTCTGGCATATGCTGAAGAGTGACCTAAGACATTTCCTATTTTAACATGTCCATCATGAGACAACAGTTTCAGAAAACATTTTCACTTACTGTATGTGGTGCATGATGATACTTTTTTTTCTTGTATCTAATTTATTTTTAAAAAATTACCACTCAGCACCCACCATAGTGACTCCATGACCCAGGGGTATTCTCGGAACTATAGTCTGAAAACGACTGCACTAAATTTCTCAAAACAGATGACAGATTTATTATTTCAAAATGTATATGGGATATCTGGCAAAGATTTGACTTGGAATGGGGTGAAAAGGCAAGTACTTTCAAAATGTGAGACATAGCTTTAAATGTTTCTGGGAGTGGCGTCTTAAAGCTTCTCTTTTTGTATGAGTAAGAAGAAATATGTAATTGACCAAGAGTTAGCAAGGCTGCCAGCCTGAGGAAGCAGAATTGGAGGGGGGCAGTGCTAACTGGGAAAGGGTGCTGGAGAGCAAAGAAAGGTAAGCCCAGGAGGTTTCGCAGTCTAACAGGCGCCACAGGAGTCAAAGGAGCAGCAGAAGCTACCAGAGGCACAGCTAGAGGGGACAGCACTCAAAAGCTGAGAAATGCAGAAATGGGCCAATGCAGGAGACAAAAAGTAAATAAAAATGCTAAACAGGGCAAAACTTATGCAGCGGAGGTTTTATGGGGGAAAGCCTAAGGCTCTTCTTAGAGAGCAAAGCAATAAAAGGAATTCTGTCATAGGAAGTTCCTCTGTAAAAGTCTGTAGTGACCAACTGCTCCATTTTTAAAAGCTTGACCTCTCTTCAAGACATGCCACGAATCTGAATCACTGTTCAATCTCCAAGAGTTCAAGGACTGATATTGAACTTGCTCCCCAACACTTGCATGCCCTTCAGTTAGCTCTATTGCAAATGTGTAGCCATGCATATGGACATAGATATCGAAAAAGGAAAAGATAATAAATATTAAAATAAGGAGTTACATGTGTGATACAAATTTGTAAATAACATTGAAGGCAAACTAAGGTTTTTTTTCGCCAATTTGCTATGAACTTTAATTTTGCTGCTTAGACAGTTTCCTCTCTTTTCTGCACAAGGTAGGTAGGTAGCTAAACAATCTATAAAGAGATATTGTTGCTAATCTTTAAAAGGTGCTTTTAAATAATGTTTAGCAAGTATATTACATAAATATTTGAAGTTGTCAAACTTTAAAACAGCAAAATAATTTGATATAATAAATGACAACTACTATTTATTGAGGTTAGGTGTTTACACAGTTATCTCAAAATACAGATGAAGGTAACCATGCTACAGAAAAGTTAACTGATATACTGAAGTGCAAAAAAATTGTTAAGTGACAGAGCTGGAATTCAAATCGAGGCCATTTGGCTCCAGACTCTGTGTTCTAAACCATTACACTAATGTGAGCAAAATAAATAAATAATTATTCCCAGTCAAACTGCGTAAAGACAAAGAGAATATTCAACAGCAACCAATGAAGTAAGTCAGAATACTTTTAAAGCAACAACAGTTTGATTCTCAACAGCAGCAATATAAAAGAGTAGATGACATTTTCTATATACTGAAATAAATTAATTTCCAATCTTGAATTCTTTATTCTATAAAAACTTATTTCACAAATAAATGTAAAACAATAACATTTACCAGGCAAACAAAAATTGAGAGTGTTTGCCTTCAGAAGAGCCCAGCCAAAGAACATTCCACAGTACATACTTCTACAAAATTAAGAAAAAAGATCCTAAATGGAATGTCTAAAATGCAAGGAAACGTAAAAAAAAAAAACACCAAAGCAAATAATGAATATGTAGAAAAATATATAAGAAACCAACTTGTATAAAACAACTTCAAAATAATATTATTTGGGCTTTAAAATGCACAGTAATATCATATAAGCCATTAGAGGGGTAAAAACATTTATTAACTTTCGACTATGTTATGTATGTTGTCCTGACAGTACCCACTATAAGCACGGAAAAGGGTGAATAATTTCAAAACTCACATAGAAACAAATTAATGATAAAAGATAATCAATCCAAAAGAAAGTAACAAAATTAAAAACAGAAAAGCTAAGACAAGTAAAAACACAAAGTAACATTGTAGCTTTAAAATATTAGTATTTACATTAAATGTAAATGTATTAAATTCTCCAGTCAAAATAAAAAATTGTTAAACTGTCTTTAAAACTATCCAATGCATACCTTTTATTTAAAAACAAAATTAAAACACAAGTACACAAAAGGGTTGAAAGTAAAAGGCTGGAAAAAGATACATTGAAAATAGCTCCACAAGAAAGCTATTTTCCTCCAATAACATCAAATAAAACAGAGGTTATGAGGAAAGATCCACATTATTACAAAAAGCCTATGAATCACTTCACAATGATAACATTCTCAATTCACCAAGAAGATAACAGTTAGCAATCAGATTGCGCCTAAGAATACACCCTCAGATGGTGTAAAGCAAAATTTGACAGAACTACAAGGGAACAGTAGATGACAACAATCACTGTGAGAGACTTAAACATAATTCTTTCAGCAATTGATTAAAAAAAAGGCAAACAAAAATATAAAAATCAGCAAGAATACAAAATATTTGAATAAGACTAGCCAAACTGACCTTTGAGACATATATAAACAACTGCCTCAACAACTGAGGAGTACACATTCTTTTTAAGAGAAATGGGATATTTAGATAACAAACTTTTTCCTGGAGGAAAAAACAAGTTTCAACAAATATTAATCATACAGAGCATTTTTTATTACCTCAGAGCAACATAATCTAGGAAAAAATAAAAACGATAACTAGAAACACCCCATATAGTTCAGAATTTAAGAAACACATGTTGAAATGGCTCATGAGTTGAAGAAGAAATCATAGAAATTGAAAGACGATTTTTAACTGAATCATGATATTACTATTAAAAAATATGTAGGATGAAGCCAAAGCAATGTTTAGAGAGAAATGTATGGCCTTAAAATGCATATATTAGGAAAGAAAGGACTGAATATTGAGCTAAACAGCTATCTCAAGAAGCCAGTAGCTAGGAAGGTAAAGTAGAAGTATATAATGATTAATGAAATAAAACTAACCAATAAGAAACCTTTGGTGACAATGATCAAGAAAAAGTACACAAATAAGAAATGAAAAGGGGCACTTCACTACAAATATAGCAGATTAAAAGTGAAAAAATTTTTAAATAAAATGGGAAAATTCCTGGAAAAAGCAACTTAAATAAAACTGACTCAGAAGAAATAGAAAACCTCAATGTTCTATAGAGTTTTGGCATAGTTACTATTAGAACAGATATTGTCCCAAAAAGAACTGTTATCAACTCCGAACCAGTACATTAGTAAAGACTAGTGCTTAACAACTACCTCTAACTATTGAGAATTATATCACAAATCTTATATTTTCTCACATGCACACACACACACACACACACACACACACACACACACACATGCCGGAGACCAATTCCAGCATGACAGCAGGGCTGCATCTGGGAGTGGCTGAAGTCATTTCCCCAAACCTGAATAGGATACATTAAATTGATTCTTGGCTGCCAGACAAAAGGCATCTTAATCTACATGTTATTGCCTCCTACTGGCCAAACACCTGTACAGCTGTAGGCTAATTCTTCCATTCTGACAATGGACTCTGTACCAAACCCTGACACTTTGAAGTGTATATCTCTGCCTCGCCTCAGGAAAAGTTGTGTTAATAAAAAGCATGGGGTCCTGGGGACGAAGAGAACCTAAGACCTGAGAACCTAAGGCCTTAGAAAACTGACTCAGAAGAAATAGAAAACCTCAATGTTCTATAGAGTTTTGGCATAGTTACTATTAGAACAGATATTGTCCCAAAAAGTATTAGTCTCTGGATTACTATTTAATCTATGCACAGCCTTTTCCAGATTCCTGAACCCTTCTTGATGCTGGTATCACACACACACACACACACACACACACACACACACACACACACGCAGCTAAGAACAGATGGCTTTACTGATGAGCTCTTACCAAATATTTGAAGAAAAAGGTTACTACAAATTTCACCAGAAGAGAAAAATATGATTATATTTATCAACTCATTTTATGAGTCTAGCAAAAGCTTGAAACAAAATAATATCTCACAAGGACTGTATGAAAAGGAAAATTTATAGCCCAATATTACTCTCGAAAGCAGTGGCGAAAGTCTAATACAAAACATAGCAAACTGAATACAGGAAAATTAATACATTATGACCAATTCGAGTTTATCTCAGAAACACAGGGTTGATTTAACATTTAAAAAATACATGAACATATTAAAAGACAAAAATCATAAAGTCATCTTAATAGAAACAGTAAAATATTCATGATAAAAATTCTTAGCAAAGTGGCAGTAGAAAAAAATACTTCCTTAAATGTGATAAAGAGTAATTACAAAGAAAAAAAAAGTCGAACATATGTAATGGTGACACCTTGGAAAATTTCCCTTTAAGATTAGGGAAAAGGAAAATGATCTCAGCTTGAAGACTTTCCTAGGATTTTCTTGGTCAGATTTATTCTATTAGACAACATAGTTTCTATATTGCTGTATTTTTTGTCTCTATAAAAGGATGTTCTCTACTCTGAAAGTTAAACATTATCTCTAATATAAGATTCAGCTTTGTAATTATGTTTCATACCATAGGTTCTACTTCCATTGGAGGTCTTTCCAGGGGAGGGATGTACCATTGAAAGCAAAGTTCTTTGTTTAAAGCTTGTATTGCCATATCTGATGAAACCGACTCAACAGTACTTTGGCTGGAAATCAACTTTAATGATAAAATGGAATGTACGGAACTGTCACGAGGTCCCTGGGGAACAAACCAAAACATCAGTTTAATTGCTGGTAATGAATTCATTCAATATTGCAAACATTTATTTGATATACAGTCAACATGGGCTACATTGGATAAATCTGGAAATTGTTTCAGCTTGTGTTATGGATGTGGATCTTAACACTTTCCCTGATTACCACAGAGAGGATTCTCTTACAGAAAAGTATGCTATGAAACCCAGAGGACTCAATAAATGTTTTCCACTTTGGTGAGTATCCCAAATTAAAGATCTAGAAGTGAAAATGTCCATGCAATCATTTCACTCTCAAGGTCACCATGGATTCTAAGAACATCCTCTCCTACATTTTTCTGATTTACTTAGTGGCAAATCTACTGAGAGTATGGTCATAATTTTTTGCAGTGCCATAAGCAAAATAAGATACAGCATTTGCTCTAAAATGTTAAAATCCATTGTTCTCATTTCCTTTGTAAATCTGGGCTCAGCTTCTTTGATGAAACTTTGTCCCTGAATCAAAAGTTTTTAAGAATCATAAGAGCTAGAATTTCACAAATTATTTACTTAGTTTTTTAAGTTGATTGATATCAACAAAATAAGGCTAGCCAGAGAGATAATAGTAGTGTTAATATCTGAAGCCTAAAAAGGACCTTCTTCAATGGGGTGTGAACTAATTTCAAAATTAACTTCTTGTTATTCCCAATATTACATCATGGTGGCTGGGAAGCAATTCTACTACGCTCTTGACATCTAAGTTATCTCAAGGCTCGGTGACCAAGGAGACCATGTCAGTGGCCAGAAAGAAAGGCCTGTTGTTTCTATAAGGCTTTATACCTCCCCTTATTTCTGAGCCTATTCAAGATAAAATATAAGGCTGTCAATGCAAGTCTTCAACATAAAAGAAAAAGAAAGACATTGACCTTTCAAGTTGTCTACTGACACAAGAAAAAAATGTGTCTTGACGGAAAGGTAGAATTAAAGGTGAAAACTTCAAAAATGTCAAGAAACTATCATGAAAGGATATGATAAGCCAGAATCCTCACTTGATAGCACTATGATACTAAAAGCACAACCAAAATGTACAATAATCGAAACTATCAGAGTTAAGTAATCATATTAAAGTGCTTAATTAAGATTAAGTCTGCCCAGTTGGTGTGGCAGTGGTTGAGCCTTGACCAATGAACCAGGAGGACATGGTTTGATTTGGCTCAGGGCACATGCCTGGGTTGCAGGCTCGATCCCCAATGTGGGACATGCAGGAGGCAGCTGATCAATGATTCTTCCTCATCATTGATGTTTCTATCTCTCCTTCTCCCTTCTTAAAAAAAATTAATTCTATGTCAGGCAGTTCACCAAAAAAATCAGATGAACAATTAATTCACAAAAATAATTTATCATATTTTTCATATCTGCATGTCTTTCAGGGGTCTGATAACTCTTTCAGCAAAGAATTTATCCTATATAATAAAGAGCTAATATGCTAATTAGACTGAACAGCAGAATGACCTTCCAGACGACCCTCTGGACAAAGCTGGGGCTGCAAGGGCCGGCCGGGGCCTCTTGTACGAATTTTGTGCAACAGGCCTCTAGTATTTAATAACTAGCTCAATGTAGAAAATAATCAAATAGTTTCTCTTTAATATATACAGTGTTTATTAGCATTGGCATGATGGTCTAGCAATGGTGAATTTTAACAGAAGTCATTATCAAAATAGGCATGTAATTTTCCATTATCTTTAAAAACATTATCTAGCTGCTAATGCGATTAATTACATCTGCTAATTGATGGGATATACTATATATACTGAGTACTTTGATATGTTTGACTTATTCTTTGAAAGGAATGAAATCCAGGCCTGCCAGGAAAACTGTTGTTTGCCACAGTTCCATAAACAAGTCACTCTGCACAAATATTTGGCCTTCCACAGACTGTCACAGGCATAGTCTAAACATGGATAATTCAGCATTGTGCACAATTTTAATCATATCCTTCTGGGTGGGGGGACTTTTAGCCTGCTTTGTGTGGCACCTTTGTTTGGCCATCACACAGACCCACGAAACTGAGGAACAGGACACACAGTCAGGACAGTTCTGGTATGGCATCTACTCCTTTTGCGGGGGGGCGGGGAGCAGGTTTAAGTAGCAAATCATGGAAGGAGTTTGCTTGAAACAGTCTCCAGAGTGATTAAAGGCTCAAAAAAATGTCATTATAAAAATCAACCAAGCTTGGAGTTTATTTTTTAAAAAATCCAAAAGGCTTTATGCGTGTTAGCTGTCTCCCCCAGTGAAACAAACACATGATTAGGTGGCTTACACCTGTCAGCCAGGAAGCAGTGATCCCCAGAGCTGACTATCCTTGGCGAGTGTTACACTAATTATATCCAAAAAAAAGAGCAAACAGGGTGAAACAACCCTTCGATAACATTGCTGCCACTAGAGATGTCACATGTAGCTACAACACATTCAGGGCTGTACATTGGAGCACTGTCCTGAGGAACAGGGTAAGGATAGGCTGCCCTTAATATGAAAATACCCAAGCAGAGCTCCTTTGAGAACAGTGTTGAAGAAGTCACACATACTAGTTTCCAAACTCCTGTGCAATATTCACACGAATGCACCTGTTTACACTACGGTTCTGTGCCTTCCCATTCTCTGGCCCCTACTCCAAATGCCTGAGGCACCTGGACACTAGAATCCTCAAAGGCAGTCTCAGTTCCCAGGGGTTGGGGAGTGAATCAGAATCTGGTGTTCGCTGGAAACTATTTCATCCCACTATCTACTGCTTCCATCCCTGGGGAAGGCCAGGCATTAACATCACATTCCTGCCTTTCCCATCTTCTCTCACTCATCTCCCTGGGAGAGAGTTACTTGATTGGTGAATTTGGAGAAAAGAATTTTGGATATGCATAGTTCGGCTCTTATGTCTTAGGAGCGAATGATTTGTAGGGAGTGAATATTCTATGCGCCTTCATATGACATATTTTAAAGGGGACTGTGTCCCCACAGATTTTAAGGAGGCCTGTAGTGACCAAAACCAAAACAAAACAACAACACAACACATGGCTGGATTGGTAAATCTGTCCACTTTGCTACTGACTACTAGGAAGCCCATTTTCCAGTATATATAACTATATCCTAAAATGTCAACTTTATGATTCATAAAGGCAAGCATGTTTGAATCCCAATCTGTCTTACTCTTTTATTTCTCAAATTATTTAGAATCTGGGCAGGAAATGACAATGCTGCCAATACCCCAGTATCTAGGAAATAATTTGAAAAATTCTCCCATGTGGATTCCAATACATTGTCCTGGGGACAACTCCTTAACCCCAACTGACAATCACTGCTTTAACTGAATTCTTAAATATTCCTTGGTGGGTCTTCCCACTACTTTTTAAAAACTACAGTTTATAAACAGTCATTTAAAAAAATCATTATGTATTAACAGTCACCCCCACTCTCACTCAAAACAGTGATTAAAAAAAAGTATTATCTACCTAAAACATAAGTTTACTAGTAGGATATAGGTTATCATTTTCTAATAGGACAAGATGAGCAAAGGTTCTCAATTTGGAACAAGCCAGTTTTCAGGTCACTTCTCTGAGATGGTTGACAATAGAAATGTGGTCAGGTCCGGCATGGGCAAGACTATAATTGCAAAAATTAAAGTGCTATAATGGTGAAGTCCAAAGTCAAAATAATTCAAAATAAATGAGTAATTTTTTTTCTAGTTTTGAAACAATTCTATGCAATTAATTTGATTTATTCATTTCACAAATACCTATTAGAAACTTACAATACACTATGTCCACTTGAGTTTTCTATTAGAATCTCAAACTCTATCTACAGAGCAGAATAAACCAGCCTCCACCACACATGTTCTCATTCTCCGGCTTTTGCTATATCTGCTAATGGTGTTACCATGCCCTGAGGATCATAGACAGAAGTTCCAATGTTGGAATAGACTGAGAATTTCCTCTTCTTTACTTTCTGTCTTCATAGGGACACTAAGGTGTTTTGTTTCCAATTTTACTTAAGCAATATCTTTTACATGTACCCTTTCCTTCCCATTTCTGAGATCATACACTTCATTACCTCATCATCTCTCTCTTGGATAACTCCCTTTCATCTATCCTTTGCCAATGAGCCCTTACCCACTATTCAAAAAATAACTAATAGATTTAAATTGTTACATCCTATCTGCTACTAACCCTGCCATTTTCTCTTTTTAAAAAATCTATGAAGTTCTGTGATTTTCTTCTGCTCTAACTCTACCATGTTTCTCTGCTACCACAACAAACAATGTACAAGGAGGAGGCCTTATCGATTTCTTTTTCTCTGCCAACTAAGAGTATCTGGTATACTGTTAGTATTCAACATATATTTGTCGAAGATACCAAACTGCAAAATGTTGAAGACACACATTTCTATGTTCAATATGACCCTTTACTTTTCAGTATCTTCCAATCTATCTTTTTTGGTAGCTTATTGAAACATTACTAGTATTCAAGACCCTAGTCGCTTTAAAAAAAACTTCATTTATACTACCTCTTTTTATTTCTCTTCAATAGGTAACTTAAAAGAAGTTCCCACATTACATATTTTGGGAAAGTCCATCCAATATAATAACATTTTGAAAAACAAACTTCAAACTTTTAATTTATTTAACATTTTTACCCTACTTATTCACATGTATGATTCTAAAAAAATACACACAATGAATGATTTGAAAAATACATGCAAAATGACTGCCAGAGAGATGTTATTTGGAGGAATAAAGAAAATTCTGAGGCATCCTGAAGATTTATGAGAGCAGCCATAACCTTTGAAATATGAACTTTCCTAAAAATCAGGATGTTTGGTTGGCTTCTCGATATGGCAAAACAGAAAGGAGCCGCCCCGGGAACTCTGAGGGAACCTAGAAATCTTCGTGCCAGCATTGAGATTCACGTGCTCCCTTCAGAAACATAAGGATGGCTTTAGAAGTTTTATGACAATCTCTGATGTTTTAAAACATTACCTTGGCTGATGATTCAAATAAGAATTTTTCTAAACAACATTGGTTTTCCAATTCTTGAAATAGTTCTCTTGGAAAATCATCAATACAAGAGGAAGAATACAGAAGTAAAAATTTTTTAAGGAAGTTATGCATTTCTTTTTGGCGCAAAATCAACCCAGAGTTGAAAAGGGACGTGAGAAGTGTATCATCTGGTAAAGAAATTCCAGAACCTGGCTTTGGAGATGCTGAAGGAAGAAAAATACCTTAATTTAGAGTTATATTAGATAGCAGAACGGTCTCAATATTATTGGGTTTTATTCACTAACCACTGTCCTGTACCTCCCACCTCAGCTCCCAACAACCGTCCTCCATTTTTAGAGCTTATATGCTAATGGAATTGCCTCTTGCCACAGAAAGGAAAGAAAATCTCAGAAGCATGTAAGGATGTTAATTCAGGCTCCAAGATTTAAAAATGTAAAATATTCTATCTTGTTTGAGGCTCTTCCCCCTCCCCCAAAGATCTTAAAGCAAGAATTTAGGTGCAGGTAACTTATTTGAAGTGATCTAAGGAGCACAAGTGAGGGAATCGGCAAAGTGTGACAGAGGAAAGGAAAGAGCCAATTAGAGTGAGGTAATGAATGGGCTACAACTATGAACAATGAAGGCTCAGTCCTGACGGGGACCTTCGGAGAAAAGAACTGTCCATCACAGGACAGGGAAGCTGGAAGGTTAACCTCGCAGTTCCCCGCTTCATTCGCCGAAGGCTACTCCCGGATGTGTGGAATCCTGGTAGATGGTCCTTTCTTTGGGCCTCAGTAAGAGAAAACTCAGAGCAGAAAAGCAGTACACTGTGGGCGCCTGACATGGGAAGTGCCAGCAGGTGAATTCAGAGGTGAGCTGAGTTGATATGGGGCAGGGTCTCCTGCACTGGCTCATGTCCGCTTCCTTCGCCACTGAACTTCTATTGTTCTCACACCTACTGCAATGCACCTTTTACCCCTGATGCCTTCTGAGTGCCTGTTTCAGAAGTTAGCAAACTCCTGATAACTATGCTTAGCCACTCTGCGACTATTAGCCCTGCTGGCTTCTCTATCACTAGGACCTGGGGTGGGTCTAATTGAATCACCAAGTTCATGGGCACAGATTAAAAACAATAATATACATTGTCATGAAACCACAAAAGGGACTGATGTAAAGAAGATGTTACCAGTTTTTCTGGATATTCTTTAGATACATCAATGATAAAATAAAAAACTTAACAAAACAACTCCATGGAGTTAAATATCCTATCTGAAGTCATACATTTCTTCTCCTTTACATACTGGATACTAAAAGATTCTCTCCTTAAAGCCAAACTTTCACCTTGTTCATTTTATAAGCTTGTCAAATTATGATCACTTTGGTTCTTTTGTGCTGTTAACCCTCACCCGAGGATACGTTTCCATTGATTTTTTGAGAGAGTGGAAGGGAGAGGGAGAGGCAGAGAGTAAGAAACATCAATGTGAGAGAGACACACATTGATTGGTTGCCTCCTGCATGCACCCCAACCAGGGCTGGGGATCAAGCCTACAACCGAGGTACCTGCCCTTGACTGGAATCAAACAGGGGACCCTTCAGTCCAAGGGCCAATGCTCTATCCACTGAGCCAAACCAATTAGGGCGATCATTCTGGTTCTTAACTGTTTCAAGCCATGGGTCAATTTGGCAATCAATAATATTTTTAAGTGCATGAAATAAAACATATAAAATATCAAAGGAAATCAATTCTATTGGAATATTATTGTATTCAAAGGTCTGTGTGTCTCAGGTTAAGAACCTCTGAAATTTTTGTTTTCTGATGAGAATTCACTCAGAAAGATATCAAAAGTATTTTATAATTCTAAATAAGAAACATGACCTAAACAGAAATAGGAAGGACATATGTTCTTTCTTAACACATCAAAAACTTACCTAGCAGCTTGCTCATGTTATTAATCCTTTGCAAGTGAATGTAGTAGCGTAGTAGAAGGATCCATGTAATATCTACTTTAGTCGGAGTCTTTTTTATAGCATCTGTGTCCTCAGGTTTGTCATCAGTTTGGTTAAAAAATGGATAACCAGTCTGGAAGGCAACTTGGTACTTATCTGAAAGTTAAAAAATAACAACATATATGCTTTTCTTGAAAAATAACAACATGAAAAAAGTCAATTTATAAAGGAAAGACCAACACATATGACTACATTTGATTTTTAAAAAAAATTGTGCCACAAAAAATAATAAACACGAAGTTAAAAGATAAACCATAGACCTAGAAAAGATATTTAAAGCACATGTAAAGTGATTCTCTCTAATATATATAACCCTTGCATCAATCAATAAGAAAAATCAAACAGTCCAATAGAAAAATCAAACAGTCGAAAGACCTGGTTGGTGTGGCTCAGTGGTTGAGAGTTGACCCAGGAACCAGGAGGTCACAGTTTGATTCCCAGTCAGAACACATGCCCAGTTGTGCCTCCATCCCCAGTGTGGGGCATACACAGGAGGCAGCCAATCAATGATTCTCTCTCATCATTGATGTTTCTATCTCTCCCTCTTCCTTCCTTTCTGAAATCAATAAAAATATTATTCTAACTGGACAGAGAATTTCAACAGGAAACTCATAGAAAAGAAAACCCAAATGGCCAAAATTTTTAGCATCACTGAAAATCAGAGAAATGCAAATTAAAATCAAATATCATTTCACTTGCCCAAGGAATTGACAGGCACTAAAATCTGAAAATGATAAGTATTGACAATAATACAAAGAAATCAGAATTCATATCCACTCAAACATACCAAGCAAATAATCTGTGTATGAAGACAAAAGGTCCACGGTGGCAAATTCCGGGATGCTAAGTAATGCCGCTTGACTGACTTGGTCAGTCCTAACGTTCTTCTTTCCAATAAGCAAGTTAATTGCCAGCACAGCTTTACTGACCTTAAATAAATGCATAATTAGAATTAGTAAATGTAAGCTTTCTGATTCATAGATCACTCATTACGTAAACAATGTGAAGGAGAGAATTCATAAAATAGCATTCAACATACATGGAAGACAATACAAAGACAACCTCAAAAATAATGTTTTCCCCAACATGCGTAATACATCATAGTCAAATAAATTATCACTGTTGGCAATTTAATTAATGTATAAATCACTTTAAATAGGCTACCTCACCTAGCTATGACAGATATTTGCCAAAATGTCAAATATGTGCACGTGTGTATCTGCCAATATCTTCTTTAAAGAAAAGTTGAAACAAACAAAGCCAGGTCTGGCTAACAGTGATTAAAAACACTATCTATATTAATGGACGGGATGAGGACACAGTTGTAATACCTTAACTAATAAAGAATTTAAAGATAAAAAAAACCCCACACTATCTATATTAAAAGTATAAATCTTCCCAAAGAAACCTCATTGGCCCAAAGGACATGAAAACGTCCTTTCTCTTATACAAATACATTGTGTTACCTTAACAGCTGGAAGGTGAAAAATACCGATATTACAATAAAAAGAAGATTAAATAAATATCACACCAACCTGTGCAGCAGCTCTTATCGCAATCCAGGCCAGTGAACTGTATATTTCAAATCTGTTTACTGTTGGTTCTTTAATAGAACTATGCCTTCTGGTAAAAGCCTAAAAAATGTGGGAAATATTTCATGATAAAGACATATATAAAGATATCATAAAGTTTCCTGATCAATTTTCTCATCTTCTGAAGATGACAAGTTAGTAGAATACTATGTAGCCATTAAGAATAACAATGTCTATGTATCTATTGACATGAAAAGATGTTAAAAGTATATTGGGGCAGAAAAGTGTAGGTTACAATATACGATGCAAAATATGATCCCATTTTAGTAAAGATATGTACATAAATATATCACCTGTATATACAAGCAGGGAAAATTAACAGTGTTTCCCAGGTTTTAAGGGTGATTGAATTATTTCTTACCATATTTTTTTCTGATTTTCTATAATGAGCTTGCATTATCTGAATAATAACAAAATGAACACCAATGGCATCTTGAATAATGTGTTTACTTAAAATTATATTTACTATTTTAATAGAAAATCTATAAATTTGAATCTATTACTTGTAATGATGTCAGAAATAAGAATACTACTTAAAGATTTTTATAGGTATTTGCTTATCATATTTCTAAATAGGAAACTATTAAAGGGATGATGGTATCATAAAATTCCATAGAATAGCAAAAAGTAACAATGAATGAAGATATGTTTTACATTGAGTGTGTGCCTGTGTGTTCTGTTTTTAAACGTAAGAAAATCAATGCTACAGAAACAGAAAGAAAAGAACTCCACCCACCATATAAAATCTTAAAAATTTTTAAAGATAACTAAAATAAGCATTAATAGTCAATTTTATTTATCATTGTTATTATTTAGAAAGTGTATAGAGAGGGAAAGACAGAGAAAAACATCTATGTGAGAGAAACACATCAATTGGTTGCCCAACCCGGGCCAGGGAAGAGCCTGCAACCGAGGTACATGCCCTTGACTGGAATCAAACCTGGGACCTTTTAGTCCACAGGCTGACGCTCTATCCATTGAGCCAAACAGGAGCAGTAGTCGGCAAACTGCGGCTCACGAGTCACATGCAGCTCTTTGGCCCCTTGAGTTTGGCTCTTCCACAAAATACCGACTTCTGCGCATGGGCCAAGAAGTTTCAATCGCACTGTATGTTGCGCGCCCGCACATGGTATTTTGTGGAAGAGTCACACTCAAGGGGCCAAAGAGCCCCATGTGGCTCGCGAGCCGCAGTTTGTCGACCACGGGCTAGGGCAATAGTCAAATTTTAAGATTTAACTAATCAGGGCAAAACTATCAGACTGTTTGGTTCTAATTTTTGGATGCTCATATTTTGGCCAATTCTCTAATCAACAAAACCACAGAATAAAATAAATAACAAAAATATTTTTCTTTTACTGCTGGCTACAAGACTTCCAAGGAAAGGAAAAGGCAAAGAATAATGCTGATGCCAAAGCAGGAAATGCAATGTACAAATGTGGCCTGTCTTCAAATGATAGCTGCAGAGATCTGCCCATGGGGACCTAAGCAATACAGCCCTGCCCCCAAAATGTGTAGACCGTAGTAATTAACCAGAACGAAAATATTTGGGCTCGGGGTTGTCTTGTCAGTATACTGGCTACATAAGGTTGAACATTTTACCAACTTAAATTCTGGAAGCAAGACTAATAGGCATTAAATGAAGAATGCAGAATAACATTAAATGACTATAATGTAAGAACAGTTACTGATGCAGACATTTTAAAAGGAAAAAAATCATTTTGAATGGAGAAGAAAGCTTTATTGAGGAAGTCAGGCTTGAGCTCAGAATAGAAAAATTTGGACTAGGAAAATTATATGGTGGGCATTTTTTAATGGGGGAGATGCTCGCATTGCCTAGGAGATTCTAGCCCATGAAAACAAGCAAGAAAAAGAAAAAATACATCTAGATTGGAAGTAAAGAAGTAAAATTGTCTTTGTTTGAAGAAGACATGATCCTTTATGTAGAAAATCCCAACATACACTCACATGCCTAGAATTAATAAATGTTTTTGGCAAAGTCACAGGACATAGCAATGGACAATCTGAAAATGAGATTAAGAAAAATTCCATTCACAATAAAAATAAATGTAACAAAAAGGTACAAAATTTGTACACTAAAAGTAAAACATATTGTTTGAGAAAAATAAGCTAATATCTAAATAAATGAAGAAACCATTCATATTAAAAATTAGAAGATTCAATATTTAAGATGGCAATTATCCCCTAATTGATGTGTAGATTCAACAGTCTCTACCAAAATACTTAGTTTTCTACAGAAATTTACAAGCAGATCCTAAAATGTATATGAAAATGCAAAAAGACTCAAAATAGCCAGAAGAATTTTAAAAAGTAAAAACATAGTTGGAGGGCATATACTTCCCAATTTTAAAACTTACTAAAATCTATAATAACCAAGACAGAGTACACTCATGGAAAGGCAGACTTATAGATCAGTCGAATAGTACTGGAAGTCTATGATCTATATTTACATTTATGATCCACTAATTTTGACAAAAGTGCCAAGGAAATTCAATGGTGCTGGGACTACTGGAACTCTGTGCAAAATGATGAGTTTAAATACCTCATATTTTACACAAATATTTATTCAAAAATAGAGCACAAACTTAAAAGCTAAAATTATAAAAATTCTAGAAGAAAACATAGGTAAAAAGCTTCAACATCTTGGGGTTAAGCAAAGAGTTCTTAAATATACCACCAAAAGCACAATATATGTAAAAAATGATAAAATGAACTTCATTAAATTAAAAACTTGTCTCTAAAAACACCATAAGCAATATGGAAAGAAACACTGATGTGAGAGAGAACATCAATTGGTTGTCTTCCATACATGCCCCGACCAGGGATCATACCCACAACCTTTCAATATATGGGATGAGGATCCAACCAACTGAGCCACAGTGGCCAGGGCACATTAGTCCCTACTTTGCTCCACTTCCCTGCCTTTACATGTCTTGATTATAGTTCTCATTATATTGTGATACAATTATTTTTCTTCCTTGCTAGACTCTGTGCTCCTTAGGAAAAGAGAGCAACATGCCAGGCATACATTAAGCACTCAATTCGTGTTTGGTTAATAGATGAATAAATAAATGAATGTTCAAGAAAATCAACTCAACTTAGCTAACAAATAATTATTGAATAATTACTATGTACAAAATACTTTAGATTGTAAATGTTTAACTGAAATTACATAGTGATGGAAAACAGTTCCCTTGAGTACCTATTACACGCCAAGCCCATTACATTAATTCTCCTAGTCAGTCTAAGAGGTATCACAGAACCATTTCACCAGATGAGAAAACTAAGCTTAGAAAAGGCTCCAATTATACTGCTAGCATGCCATGAAGCTCAGATTCAAATCAAAACCAGTGCTATGCTCACTCTGCTATACGGATTGCATAAAAGTGAAACAATAATGCTTTCTTAAAGGTTTACAAAGCATTGACTGCATGTAGACAATTGTCAAATATTATATTTCAATGGTCTGAATGTGCTCAGATGAAATTTTTCATTTATTTTGGCTGCTTTCTGTGTTTCTAGTAATTATATGAATTGCTAAAATATTTATACTGTGTAAAGATATACAGAAAATAATGATCATATTGTATGGAATTATAATATTCTTCTCATTCAAATCCTGACTTGTTCAAGCTCTTAATTAAAAACACTTCTCTAGTAAAGGCCAAAAAGGTGTTATGTTATTATCCTATATCCTATTAATTTGTATTGCTACTTGCAATGGAAACAAACATTTTTGTTTTCTCTTACTGGAAATAAACATGTTTATTACACCACAAAAAGTAACTTCTCTATGTAAGTATAGATTTTTTATAGGAAAAAGAAAATTAGTTGCTACCCACCAAAGGCAGCTACCATATGAATAACTCAACTGTCTGAAAGCCCATTTGCCTAATGGTTTAATATCATGTTTATGCTCTCAAAAATTAGAGATTTGATACTAAAATTTTCTGAAAATATCTCTTGGAGGGTCTATGAGAATAAGAACAGAGTTTGGCTTGGACACTGCTTAATCACTTTCCAGAATACTGCCTGGGTCATGTAGGTGCTTGACAGATGTGTGGTGAGTGAATTAATGACTCTATCACAAGGGGATCTATTTGTAGCCACATCAGTAATGAGAACCTTACCTGTCCATCACTGAAGCTATATTTCGTTTCCTGCAATTTCCTGATCAATACTAATGACTTAGAGTACATACATGTACCTACACTTCATGGATAACATTTTTAACAGACAAAAATGTCTAAATGAAGCCTATTCCCAGAGCTTTACATAAAATATTGAAAGAGACACTTAAACATGAGTATGACTACAAAGTACTAAATTAATTTCTCTAAGTCACACAGGAAAATCAGTCTCATTATTTCAATAGCACAGTAACATAACAAGCTCAAAAGGTAATTAACTTAAAATTTCTAATAAAAGTTTATTACCTTAGGTGTTAATGGTGCTGATGAAAGTTTGTGCTTTGCCTTTCTCATATGTAGATATACTAGGGCAAGCTCTAGGTAGGAGTCCCTTATCAACCTAAAATGATATATAGCATTGTACTTAATAAATAGCTTCACCACTCATAATTACTTCCCATTATTTGCCAATAATTTCTGAGCAAATGAAAGGTTAAAAATAGACAAAACCAGCATCTGTCCCAAACTATGACCTTCTTCTCACAGCACTTTTGGCATAGACACTAGCATCTGCCTCCCTACTGAAATGAGGAGCTCTAGAAGAGAGCTGAGCATTGTACCTTGTCCTTACCGGCAACACTCCGTAACATCAAGGCCAGTCTAGAATAATCCAACCAACTAGGCAGTAAAGAGATGAAGGTCAAGTCTGGAGGAACCTGCCTTAAAAACCAAGCCTCAGCCTGGCCAGGTTGCTCAGTGGGTTAAAGTGTTGTCCGGATACATCAAGGTTGAGGGTTTGATCAGGGCTCATATAAGAAACAACCAATGAATGCATCAATAAGTGGAACAACAATTCAATCTCTCTCTCTCTCTCTCTCTCTCTCTCTCTCTCTCTCTCTCTCTCATCAATAAAAAATAAAAATAAAAAAACAAGCCTCTTTCAACCCTCCTACACTAATATCAAAAGAGACACCTAGAGTTATGCAGAAAGCAGGGATTTGGTATGGGTCAGGTCTTTGTGCTCATTATGAAACTTGTCAGTCAGGGCCATTTAGATCAGTGTCATTGTAATAATGGCGGCTTCCTTTGAATCCTTATTTTTACAGAATTAAGTTGGCCAGCCCTGGTACTGCTTATCAGAGTGAATATCCACATAGTTCCCTTCTAGATACAATTTCACATCCAGGGAGGCCCCTGGAATCCTAGGACTGACAGGAGATTGATCTGAGTACAGGGAGTCACAGTCCAGTGTGCCACTGTGATAATCACTGTGACCACCTTGGGTCAGAGCCAAGAACAACAAGCTTGAAAAGGAAATTGGTAAACCTGATGGACAATGGACGACAGTAAACTAGCCCTACTGTGGGCAGTACAATACAGTGTCTTACCAGAACACAGGGCTCAAACCACAACACACACATCGTTTCAATAGTGGAAAGAGATTGTCTTTACCCTGAGTTTTGATCATGGCTCAAGCTTATTTGTATAGCTTCATATAAACTCTCAAGTTGCAAATTTGGAGATTTCTCCTCCACCAACAGTTGACATTCTATTTTGCCTGAAAGAAGAAAAAAGATGGACAAAGATGGGTTTTCTTTTTTCTATCACTTAGAACTTCAGGACAAATATTTCATGCGGGAAATTCAGAAAACAGGGCATGCTGTCCTTTTCATTCATCCGTTGTTTCTTGATGGAAGAGAAGCCAATGGGGAAAGAGCTTTTGTTTTCTTCCCCAGGAAACTCAAGACTCCTCCGACTTCAGGTAGCAACACTGCATCAAAGCCTCCATTGGCTTTCTAGATATGACTGCTTCTATCATCTTCCTTTTCTCTCTTTTTACTTTGTGCTTGCCCTTCCTTCTTGGGCACTCATTCCCTTTTTCTATACCCATCTTCCTCTTTCCTCTGTCTTCATCACAGATACCATAGAAAACATCTCTGAAAATAAAAAGTCCTTAAAAGTCAGCAAAATCTTGAAAAGCACCATGGATGATGGAAATGCTCCAGTTCTCATTCAGCTCCCAGCCTTCAGGGTGAGCTGCAGCTGTCAAAGGTAGGTGCTGGAATGACACTTTTGTAACAAACAGGGCAGAAAAGGGAAATCTTATAATTACTCTAAAAAGGATCCACAGTTTCCGCGCAGCATGTGGACGGGGCACAGAGCCACCCCGTGTTAAGTCCACATCTGGGCACTATCATTTAGGAGCTGCTGATTTCTGAAAAGTTACTTAACCAGACTGCTCCACATTCTCCTCATCTGTCAACCAGGAATAGCCATGCCTACCTTGTGGAGCTGCTGTAAGAATCAGCAATATGAGACGTGAGACACTGCCTAGAGTGCCTAGCATCTATTAGATGCTTAAAAGGAGAGCACTCACAACTATCATCATTTTTCTCATGGCTAAAAAGGCCACAATAAAATCATCCTATCTAATAATAGACAAACATGGTAATTGACTGTACCTTCGCTACGCCTCTCATTGGCTACTCAGTGCAATATGCAAATTAACCCAACCAAGATGGTGGCCGCCAGCCACGCAGCTGAAGCAAGCAGGAGGCTTGCTTGCTCCAGTGATGGAGGAAGCCAAGGTTCCCCGCCTGCTGCGGCCTGGCTCTTGGCTCCGAAAGCAACAAAGTTTCAATTATAGAGGCTAAACAAACCCCAGATACCTGCTTTCAGCAGGCTGTGGCCTCAGAGCTGGAGCGAGCAGGAGCCGGCTCTCAGCTCCAGTGACAACAACAAAGTTTCAATTATAGAAGGTAAATAAATCCCAGAATTAAAAAAAAAAAAGAAAAAAAGGAGAGGCTGGGAGCTTCAGTCGCCGGCAAGCCTGAAAACGGCCCTCAGCCCCTCACCCAGACTGGCCAGGCATCCCAGTGGGGATCCCCCACCCTAAAGGGGGTGTGGCCAGCCTGAAAACAGCCATCAGCCCATCATCCAGGCTGGCCAGGCACCCCAGTGGGGACCCCCACCCTGAAGGGGGTGTGACCAGCTGCAAACAGCCATTAGCCCCTCACCCAGGCTGGCCAGGCACCAAAGTGGGACCCCCACCCTGATCCGGGACACCCTTCAGGGCAGACCAGCCGGCCCCCACCCGTGCACCAGGCCTCTATCCTATATAGTAAAAGGGTTATATGCAAACTGACCCTAACAGCAGAAGGACTGGGAATGACTGGTCACTATGACACACACTGACCACCAGGGGGCAGACGCTCAATGCAGGAGCTGCCCTCTGGTGGTCAGTGTGCTCCCACATGGGAGGAGCTCTGCTCATCCACAAGCCAGGCTGATGGCTGCCAGTACAGTGGTGGTGGTGGGAGCCTCTTCTGCCTCCTCAGCAGCGCTAAGGATGTCTGACTGCAGCTTAGGTCTGCTCCCTGCTGGCAAGTGGACATCCCCCAAGGGCTGCCGGGCTGCCAGAGGGATGTCTGATTGCCAGTTTAGGCCCAATCCCCCAGGGAGCAGGCCTAAGCCAGCAGGTGGTCACCCCCCGAGGGGTCCCAGACTGCAAGAGGGCACAGGCCGGGCTGTGCGACACCCCCCCGAATGCACAAATTTTTGTGCACCAGGCCTCTAGTATGGACATATTAGGCAAATATGTGTTGTATAAAAGTTATAAATATAAGTATGCCATAGCACTTTAATTTAAATGAGTGAGGTTTTTTTTGTAAATACTAACTAAAGTGTTCAGCTATGTAATGAAATGATGTATCTTCCAAGCATTATTTAAGGAACTTATTTATAGTTAAATGGCTGATGCTGACATTTTTTAGTCAAACATGAAACCAATGAAAGGTAATTGTGATTATAAAAGAAACTAAGGAGTAACTTTTTTCTTTCTAGATATAAACTGAAGATAAGTAGGGTTCTCTTTATCTAAAACTTAGTTTGTACCAATGTGTTTGTCATCACCAAGCCCTTAGTAAAAATCTGGATTTTTTTTATACTAACTGACTAGATTTTCAAGAAGCCTACTGTTAATAGGAACAAAACAAAACAAAACAAAAACAAACGAACAAAAAAACTCCACAAACTTTATCCTAGTTCTGACCCCACATACATCTTACCTTTCTGAAAAAGGATTTCAGCTTCCACCTCATATTCCTCTGTTGCTGAGATCTTACAGAGATTCAATGATGTTTCAAAAAGTTGAAGAGCAGGTGACCACTTTAAGGAATCCTTCTTTTTACTGGTATAGGAGACTTGCTTGGCTACTTTATGTCCTAAAGAAAGACAGTGGATAGGAAAGGTAAAACAAACTATATAGTGTCAAAATAAGTTACTAGACTTCTCTCACATTAAGGCATCTTCTAAGAACCTGGTGGTCTTTAGTTTTTAGTATCTAAGAAAATTTTTTAAAGAAACTCAATATCCAAATATTTCAATGAACTATAGCAATAGTCCTTTGAAACTTTATTTTTTTTTAAATTTCCATTCTCATTTTTAAAAGGAAGAGTAATCTCTAAAATCTCTCTTTCAGTTGTAAAATTTTATAATGCTCTGGAGAACAAGTTCTCATGTTCCTAAGATGAGGTTGTAGTAGGGAAACATCTGGAAGTTTTAAAGTTTTATGCTTTTTCCAATAAAACATGCATATATTAATAGGCAGTAATTTTGCTTCTACTCAGCTCTGTAGTGGCTGCTTGCTATGCATATTTTGTCATCCTAACTAGATAGTAACCCATTATGGATGAGGGCCACATGCTACACTTCTGTGTGGTCCCATCATTACTTACCATAAGGAAGGGTTGCTGTATGGGAGAGGCATTAGATTTAATCTGTGTGGCCTCAAAGAGAGACAGATATTATTCAAAAATATTTTCTGAGTGCTTAGGCACGAGATAAAAATGAGAAAGGACATTAAGGTTTATTAAGTGCTTCCTACATGCCAGGCATCACCCCAGGTACTTAATGAGCATTATCTCATGTAATCCTCCCAACTCCAACTCCAACTCCAACTCCAACTGGATGCCATTATGCAGAGGAGTAAGCCATGGCATAGTGAAGTCCAAAGAACTTGCCAAGGTCAACTAGTAAGTAGCAGGACCATAATCTGAGCCTATGTAGTCAGGCCCCAGGGCCCACACACTAAACTATGACACTGTAAGTCTCCTTGAGAGAGAGGTCATGGAACTTAGTGTTTAATGGGGAACACTGATGGCCAGACAGGTGAGTAAAATACTGTGTGGTCAATTGCATGGCGGGGAAAGCAAGGGCACTGTGGTAGCAGGAGAACTGGTGTAACTATGCAGAAACTTTATTTCTTTAATTTGATCTTTTCTTCTTTGCTTCCTTTGGATTCAAACTGGCCTCATCCAGCACACTGACTCACCCGTCTCCCTCTCCCCTTGCATGTCCACTCCCTTCATCATTAAGCCCTCAGGACAATGAGGCGCTGGCCAGCATTACACAATCTTAGGAACAAAGCCATGGGTCATTGCCACAGAGACAGAGTTGCAATCAAACTATAGGTAGCATCTAGCTAGGGCTCAGATGAGTTTTAGCTCCAGACCCAGAGAAGTGGAATGACCCCACCAACCATCTTTGGAAAACCAGACAAAGCAATGCCATGGCTGATATCAGCACCAGATGCACTGATCAACTACCTCCTACCTTAGTGCCAACCAATCAGTAGAGACCGTGATCCTGACCAGGACCTAACTCCCTTCATCTCCTATATAACCCATCCCCTAGGAGCCATTGGAGAGCCAGGTCTCTGACAACTGGCTTACCTGTGACTCTGGGCTTGATGCCATTTCTCCAACTAATAAACCCTTACCTTCTTGGCTGCAAACTCCTGTTTGTGTTTGATTGGGCTTTGATGTGTGCTGGCAAATGGACCCCTTTAGTCCAGTCACACTGGCCCAGACCTGGGAAAGGTCAGGAAGCCTTCTCAGAGAATGTGGCTGTCGAAGCCAACAGTTGATGGCCGCCTTGAATTTGGTAATTTTAAAGAAGAAAAATTTTGGGATAAAGAGTAGAAGGCAACTGGAAGAAAAACTACATTGATAGGGCAGTTTACCATATGCAATAAAGGGATATAAACAGAAAGGCAATGTAGGATTGCAGAATGAAACAGTTGCTGAATCCCAGCTAAATTATTGGTTCAGGCCAGTCATTGGTATTACCATGTTATTAGAGCCTTTGAACAAACCCCTACAAGTCTCTGGGCCTTGAGTGTCTTTCACTCAAAAATGAACCAGCAGAACTGGAAAAATCTGAGGTCTCCAGATTCTGAAAATTTTCAGTTCCAGAATGCGATGGCCTACAAAGGGCTTTCAAGAACCTAGGACTTTTTGTAAATGTTTAGTTCAGGAATCTGCTATTCAGCGGTTCTCAACCTGTGGGCTGCGACCTCTTTGGGGGTCGAACGACCCTTTCACAGGGGTCGCCTAAGACCATGGGAAAACACATATATAATTACATATTGTTTTTGTGATTAATCACTATGCTTTAATTATGTTCAATTTGTAACAATGAAATTGGGGGTCACCACAACAGGAGGAACAGTATTAAAGGGTTGCGGCATTAGGAAGATTGAGAACCACTGTAGCTATATGAAGAATAGGATGGTGGAAAACCATGCCTCTCTCCCTCTTTCTTATCCAGGGAGAAGTTACTTCAAATGATACAGGATGGCAGCAAACTGCTGAGAATATGGAAATGAAAAAACAAACAAACAGCGCTTGCTCCCAGCTCCCAGGAGCATAAAGCAGCCAGGCATGGAATAATGAGAATAGCTAACACCCACAAAGCCCTTAGAACAAAGTCGATGCCCTTCTAAACTTGTTACGCTTTCCACTTGCTTCACCCCACGACAGCCAGTGAGATTGATACATACTTTTCTTATCCAGATGTTATGGGAGAGGAAACTGAAACATAGAGAAGTTAAATGACTTGCTCGTGGAAATCAGACCAGAATTCCTTCTCTAGTGACTATTCTCAACAATTACCAACTTTGTTTACAGATCCCAGGCAAGAAGGATATGCAAATATCCTTTGTCTAATATAACCTCATGTTTCAATATATCTCCCATTTTATAGGTTTCACTATTGTTTCAAATTATACCATAACACTGTTTATTAATAATTATACTATAACACTTTATTAATCTTCATGTCATCAGGGCACTTAAATATATGAACTATATATATCTACCCTATATAATATTGTACTATATAACATAGGACTAACTCATAATAATAGTATTTAAATTGTCTTCTAGAGTTTTGTTAAAATTAGGAAAAAACTGTATAGAAATTATTGACTGTTTTCTCTTTCTAACTAGAATATAGGCTTTTTAAGGGCAGATGGTGTCTGGCTTGGTTCCCCATTGTATTCTCACTCCCCAGCATCATTCTTGCAACTTTCTTCACTCCTATTATAAAGTCAATAATTGAGTTTTTAAAAAATCTAATAAGAAAGATCGAGGTGCAGTTAGTGGAAAATAAATAACCATGATGCTTATTTTTTGTTTTATAAAAATAATCTCAAAATGCCTCTTTCTGTGTGAGGCTTTCACAAGAAAACATAATTGTTAAGTGTCTCTATTCTTGACATGCAGTCTTTGCTATCACTATACAGGCAGACTGCCGAGAAAGCATTAAGTCAGATTATATTATGCTTCATAATACTGAAATGTTCCTTTTTCCAATAAACATCAATTCTGTGGGGGGAAAAAGTTGTGAAACTGACATTGTTTTGACAGAAAAGCTGCTTTGGTTTTGTTTCTTAAGTCTGTGTTTAATGTAATATAACAGAAAGCAAGCTGTTCTACTTCAAGTGAGTCTAAGAAACAGAACCAGTATTGCCAGTGAGTAGTGACACATCTTCAAGATTACTGAGGCAGGAAAGCAGAGAATACACTGGATTTAAAAAACCTGTACAGTGTAGCACAACCTGTATTTAAGCTCTTGTAGAAATCAAACATACTAATAATATAACAAACTGTGGACTAAAGATGCAGAAAAATAGCTCTCACGGGATCAGACTGCAGGAAGGAATTCTAGAGGTCAGCTAGGCCAGCCTAAGTTTATAAATAAGGAAACTCAACAATATAGAGAGAAGTGAAGCAATTTACCTGTGGTAATAAAATTCACATCTGATGATGAGGCTGACGATCATCATATAATAATAAGGATCAACACTAATCATGAGGAGGAGGAGCAGAAGGGAAATAGTGGAAAGGTTCTGGAAAGGTGATGGCGTGAGCACCACTGCTGCCCTCCCTTCTCCATTCTAGTCCCACCACCAACCTCTCTGAGCTGAGCACCAGCTGGTGCAGGAGGCAAATGGGTCCCCAGAGGCGGATGGGTCCCAGGAGGCAGGGGTAATGTTTAAAATGTCGATTTCATTATTATTCAGGTATGGATGAGGTTAACAGGGCAGGAGACAATTGCCATGGAAAAGACAGTGTATTGCAGGTCCCCAAAAAGAAGAGCCACAGCACCCCACGCAGGGCCACATGGGGAAGCACCAGGGTTGGTCAGAGGTGGAGGGAGCAAGGGGAAAAGTGGACAAGAGCCTTCGTTGTGGTTCTTATGGGACAGAATGGAGGGGTAGGGTAAGCAGACTCAGCTGGCTTAGGATTGGCTGGTTTAAAGCATTTCAGTGGGCTCTCTGGTAGTCTGGTAGCTGTGCCTGGGGTGATGAAGGTAGGGGAAGAGTGGCCCAGAGTGCAAGAACCCAGCAAAGGACAATAAAGGAGCTGGTTAGGGTTTGGGTTGTGGACCCTGGATGGCATGTTCAATGAAAAGTGATTTGCTAATCTCTAGAAGTTTAGGGCTAATTTCTCCCTAAACAGCAAGGCGCCAGATGTCAAAGCATCAGAAACGCAGAAAACAAAAGGGCCTGGTCAAATACAGGTTAGAACAGAGAGTTGGTACAAGACTTTCGTCGTCTGAGCTGGATGAGAGCCTGGGAGCTAGAGGCAGGCTTCCTTGGGTCAAACACAGAGGGGTGTCCTGGAGAGAGCTGGAAACAACATGCCTGCGTTCCTCCCGGGTTTCTGAGGAGCTGTGAGCTTTCTGCTGACTGGTCCACTTACTCTAATCAGGTCAACTCTTGGTTGGCTCCAACCTGTTCTTCCCCCGCATCCAGGACTGTATTTTAAAACGTAACCATCCCAGCTTAGCTCTTCCCATCGGGTGGCCAGCCCACTCTGTTCGGGCTGTCCTTGTGTCCCTACAGTTCCTGAACATGTCCAGCTCGTCCTGACCTCAGAGCCTATAGCTCACTGCTCCTTCTGCCTCTACAATGCACACTTAGTGACTCACATTTAAGGTTTGGGGTTAAATGCCACCTCCGTGGAGAGGCCTTCCCTATTGACTTAAATGGGCAGCCATCTCTTCCCTGTTCTTTATCAACAGATCTTATCCACGTCTTTCATAACACTAACAATTCATAATTATACGTATACATATACTTAACTCATTACCATATATTAGCTTTATATATCCTTGCTGATTTCCTGTCTAATTGTTATCGAATACATATTTTATTTTATACAATATTTATTTTATTACATTTTATAAATATTAAAAATATTTATTTTCTACAATATTTATATGATATGATTCATGATATAATACGCACTCCTATATGGTTTGTTTACATGTTTATTTCTGTCTCCCACACTAAGATGAGGGATTACATCTGTTTTGATCTAAAATAACCTCCCAGGTCCTCACACAGAGTCTGGCACGCAGTAAATAATCAAAATCTATTTGTTAAATAAATTGAGCCTGAGTATTCATAAATATTGCCCCATAAACTAGCAAGTGTACTTAGGTAATAGCGTGCCTGAAAATAACTTTAAATTTTTCACCAATGGCTTGAGTGTAATATATGTTTGTGTTCTTACCAATTCTCATTTTTGTTTTGGCCAATAACATGATATGAGGAAGATAGACATTTTTCAAAGGCTGTAATGGACTTGCATAGTCAGTGTTTGATGAAGGAAACTCAATTGTTTCTCCAAAAGTTAGCATCTGTAAAAGAAACATTGTAATGAGTAATTAGCTAAAGTCATTTGGAATAAAGAAAAAAAGAAACAGAACAACAAGTTTCTAAATCTTGGGAACTCAAAAGCACTCTCACCTGTTCAATAAGAATGTTGTGAGACTGAGTCAACAAATTTAATTTTTCTGTTTTTGTATGCAAAAGTTCCTTGAATTTCTCTGCACTTGTTAAGTCATCCAGCAAAAGCAAGCTTCTCGCCAGAGTTAAATAAGATCGCGGAGAAATAAACTCACTTCCTTCAAGCAAACGTATGATGGCCTATTAAAATAAAATTATTCCTTTGATTGTATTGTTTGCAATTCCCTGAAACAAGAGCTGGCCATATTGACTGTCACGCATTCAGTACCTAATGGAATATAAAATTCTCTCTTTTTATTCTACACTGAGTCCTTTGGTAAATATCAACGTGAATGAAGTTTCCTTCCTACCTGAAGGTTTGTTATGATGTCTGCCTTTAAATGCTTTTCTTGTAGGCCAATGATTACAGCTTGCATCAAGAATTCAGCCTGTAGCTCCCTGTCGCCTGCACTTTCTGCCTCCAAACACACTTCATTGATGAGGCTAACGTAATCTGTCATATCATTTTCTAAAATAAACAAATGTAGTTATTTACAATGCACTGAGAAAAGTAACAAAATATATACACATAATATGCCCCACGTCCATCACAGGAATATTGTGTAATACAGAACAAGAAGATACAAAGAGACAGAAAACAGACTACATGAGACAGTGAAAATAAATGTGTTGCAATTTGTGGGGAGGCACTTTGCGGTATCCAAACGCTGCAAAACTAATAATAACATTGCATGAGATAATTTAATTTGGGAGATTGATAGAGATGGTGGATAAATAGGTTTGCAAGTAGATAATTATTCATCACTGTAAGAATTAACATTCCTATGTGCCAGCCTGTGTGGTCTAAGAACTTTATATGTGTAACCCATTCAATTTCAACAAGAATCCTATGAAACAAGTACACTTGTCTCTATTGTATAGAGAAGGAAGTCAGGCATCGGTGGGTTGAGAGACTTGGTCAAGGGTCACACAGCGAGGAAGTGGTAGTCCGAGCATTGGAACCGAAGGCACCTGGCTCCAGAACCTGTGCTTCGGACCCCTCACCCTACGCTGCCTGCTTTGCATACAGCAGTAACATATATGCATTTTCAGTGATACAAGGGACTATTGAAAGTGATTATTCTTACTTAAGAACCTGAATTATTTTTATTCTGGAAACAAATTAAGCTAGAGAGTTATAAAATATATCCCAATAAAACCTCTGTTACCTACATGAAATCACTTTTTATAAAACCTTTGATTAAGAAAATAGGATATTTGTACCTTTCACGATTCCAATGCCACGGATCTGTGCAACCAGCGCAGTCACCAATGCTAAGCGGCACGTCAACCACAGATGAATGTTGAAATATTCTCGAGAATTTAGGGAGATAGGATCTAAAAATTCATTCTCATCTTTCTTTTCAATGACCTAAAACAATATTAAAATCATGGTAATCTTCACATTAATAGTGGCAAAGTTCTAGTCTAATGCTAAATGTAAAAGAAGCATCCGATATCATTTAATAGTATTAAATTTTAAATTTTAGAAATTATTCCTGTACATTCTAAAAAACATAAAAAATACACACACAAAAACAAACAAATAAAAGCACCCGTAATCCCACAATCCTCTATTAATATTCTTGTCTACTGTTTTTCAGCTTTTCTTTTTCTTTCTATACCCATTGTTGACAAACAGTTTTGCAGTCTGAATTTATCACCGCAAATGATAGTATCCGTAGTTTCCATGTCCTCAAAATTTTTGTAAACATCATCTGAAAGGCGGAATAATAATAAATAATACTGGCTAATATCTCTTGAATGCTCCTCATGTGTCAGGCACTGTGTTACATGCTTTATACACATTATTTCATTTAATTCTCTTGACAAGCCCAAGAGGAGTTATTATTTGTTTTACCTATGGGAGACCTGAAACTTTGAAAGGTTATCTATTTGCTTAAACTTCATCATGTTTTGGCAAAGGTGAGACTCAAGAATATAACTTGTGTCTTTCTGAATTGAGAGCCCACAGTCTTAATCTCCTCTGCTATATCACTGTATTCTGCTCACATCCCAAAAATATATCATTGATCTACCATCCTTATTATTACATTTTTCAAAGGGTGCTCCATGACCAGAGCTACTGGGAGGGAGGCACAAAGGGAGCTTTTTCCAGGGAAAGTTCCCAAATTTCTAAATATATTTCCATCTTATTTAGAAATTTGGGAACTTCAAAGTCATTCAGACCAACAGCCATTTGTTCTAGGAATTCCCTGCTTTGCATCTCTGACAGCTCACCATCTCCCACCAATTAGCAGCACCTGCTATCAAGGAGCAGCTCTGGAGACAGGCAGGGGGCTGGAGTCTGGATAGACAGGTGAGAAGCTCAGAAGAGGAGGTGAGCTGTTCCCAGAAACAGTAAGAAGTGAACAACCGAGGCCTGGAGGCAGAATGGTGACCACAAGGGCACAACAAGTAATGGAAGAGTCTAGTTGGATTAGCATCTACATACCTTAAACTCTCAGTGCCTACATTTCCTGTTACTGTCCAAAAGCCAAATCTCAATTAAACCAGGGTTTCTCAGCCTTGACACTACTGGCACTATGTGGCAGACCATTGTTGTGGGAAACTGTCCTGTGCATTGTAGGATGTTGAGTAACATAGCCGACCTCTATGCACTATATGCCAGTAGCGCCCCCTCTAGGTGTGACAACCAAAACGTCTCCAGACATTGCCAAATATCTCTTGGGCAGGCAAAATAGCCCCCAATGAACAACCATTCCTCTAAGTCAATTTTCAGAATTACATTGCTTTTTAGAACTTTTATTACTTTTAATACAGTTAGAAATGAGTCTCTACTTAGGACAATTAGTGTTACTTGTAATGACAGTGGATATTAGCAGTTTTATTCATAATATCCTATCTAATAAAAGGCTAATATGCAAATTGTCCCCTCGACCAGGAGTTTGGGAGTTTGACCAGGGGGTGGGGTCAGCTGGCTAACTACCTGTGGCTCCTCCTCCCGGCCAGCCCTGCCCCTTACTCCTCCCCCACCCTATGGCCCCTCCCCTTGAGGCAGGCTGGCTGGACCCCACCCATGCATGAATTTGTGCACTGGGCCTCTAGTTTAAAATAATGAGCAAAGATTCTATATGATGAATCTTTATATTTCAAACAATGCTATCTTATTAAATTACTTGATCTCATAAAAATCCAAAAAAATTTCAAATACTTTGCAACACCAGTTGTCAAAATTATTTGAGAGCTTAAATGGGGAAGAATATAACTATGAGAAATTGAAAGTAGGAAATAGCATAGGTGTCATACTGATAATGCTAAAGTAACAAAAACATGAGATGAAGAGAAAAATAAAGTGAAACAACTTTATTTACTAGTGAAATCAGACCTATAATTTTGTACTGACACATTTGGTGGAACTTCAGTGATTACTACATCCAATTCCAACAGTTCACAAATGAGATTTACATTTAAAAATGCTATAAAATTTAAGGGACTTGCCCAAGGTATGCCAGTTAATAAACAGCATAAACAGGGCTTAAACATAGATCTTTATACTCCATATTCAATGTTTTTTCTACTTTATCCCTTTGTTTTTATCCAACTAATTAATAAGATTAAGCATTAAATTCATACGTACAGAAGCTAGAGAGAGGGAACTCTCTGTGTCATCTTGTACCTCCTTCTTTTGAAAAAGTTTTGAATCCTGGATAAGTTTAAGTGTGGAAAATACTATTGCAACACTAAAACAAAGAATATATTTTAAATGTTATTAGCTTTACACTTGTGGCATTTGCATGTTACTTCCTCCAAAGCACCTACCCACTGCCCCATTCACCCCCAAAACTGTTACGTGCCCTTCTATTCACCCTAATAGTGCCGTGGTCTAACCATGTGTTCTGATTTATCACACTGTTTAATTGTGTGTAAACTGCTCTACAGCTCATCTGTCTCATTCTCTGTTGGAACCCAGAACCTAGTGCCTGGGACAGAATAGAACTGGAAAAATATTTTTAAATGAAAGTGAGTGAATACAAGAATGAATAAATAAAAGTTTCCAAGATTTAAAACAAAATTTACTGACAATATCACTATTAAAATGAACACATATGCATTTAAATAAATCAGAATGTGGTTCTCCAGCTTTTTGTGGTTATAGTATTGTTACTTAATGCTATCTACTTAGAAACTCTAAAGCTAAATTATTGTTTAATCAGTGTCTAGTCAGAAGGAAAATGTACTAAATTAAGAAAATGAAAACCAGGAAATATAAATTCTTATCACTCTATACATATATTTGTCTTCAGTTTAGACCATTACATCCTCCTCCCCTCCAGAATACTAAATTTATAATTGACATCACCCTTTTCAAAATATTTATATAATATATATCTAAAGAGGCTTCTCCTTTTGAAAATCTATCCCAAAACAAAATTTGAAATACAGAACAATCTGCCCGGCCAGGTGTGGCTTGGTAGTTGAGTGTTGACCTATGAACCAGGAGGTCACAGTTAGATTCCCAGTCAGGGTGCATACCTGGGTTAGGCTTGAACCCCAGGAGGGGGCATGTAGGAGGCAGCCAAATCAATGATTCTCATCATTGATGCTTCTATCTCTCCCTCCCTGTCTCGGAAATCAATAAAAATATGTTTTAAAAAAGAGAAAGAAATACAGAACAATCTAAATACCTGAAGATACTTACCATAGTGCTATTTATAACATGGAAAGATGGGGTGAAAGCCAAATGGACAATGCACCCACCTATCTAATTCTCCACTTGAAAAGTTAATTGACAATCACATTTAACAGGTGTTATAGGTTGAATTGTGTGCCGCCAGAAAGATATGTTGACATCCTAAGGGAAGAGGATGTGAACACACATGGGAAGAAGATGGTCATGTGACTGGAGTGATGCATCCATAAGCCAAGGATTGTTGGCAAACACCAGAAACTAGAAAAAGCAAGGCAGGGCTCTCCCTACCTGGAGCTGTCAGAAAGAACATGGCCATGCCAACACTTTGATTTTGGACTTCTACCCTCCAAAACTGTGAAACAATAAAATTCGATTGTTTGAAGTCACCCAGTTTTTGGTCCTTCGTTAAGGCAGCCCTAGGTAACTGGTAGAATAAATTAAAAGCAGCTCCCCTTGCTTCCACCTCCTCCATCAAATGCTGTCTGTCCTCCATCCCACAGGCAGAGCCCAGAATTACCATTGCTTCCTCTTTAATTCACATTCTATGTTCAACACACCAACAAGCTCTGTCAGCTTCAACTTTGAAATATGGACACCAGCCAGCAGCCCCTCACCTCACTTCCTCCGCAGCTGAGACCTCTGCCCAAACCATCATCATCTCCAGGCTGCAGGAGCTTCCTGACCAGACTCCCCTGGGCCTCTAGCCCCTGCAGTCATGGTCTCCAGATAGCAACCCCAGCAATCTCATCAAGATATAAATCAGACCATGACACTTTCCCCATACATGTTCCAGAGGCTTCCTGAGTCCCTGGTCTGTGGTCAGTACATCTCCTCATTCGGGTCAATCACTGAGGTTTCTGGCCTAGTATGTGATCAACTTTGTCACTGTCCACGCATGCTTGGGGGAAGGTATAGTCTCTGTTTGTAGGCTCCCAGAGTATTGAAATGGGATTATTATAAGGATTCAATGATGTATTCTTCCATTTGTTAAAACATATGTGTTGAGTACCTGCTACGGGCCAGGAACAAATCTAAGGTCTCTGGATCTGAGAAACTTTGTGCAATTATTGAATTTTAAATCCAAGGTTCTACTGAGTCATTAAAATGGCATAGATATTTGTAGACTAAGGTATTGTTTCTGATTATATAAACTTACTGGTTTTTATTTGAAGTAAAACTAAACAAGCAAGAAAAATGTAACACTGATTCATTATGCATAAAGGTATGAAAATTCCACTCCCCAACAACCTCCTCCCTCAAGGATCCACATGTGTTTCAATAGCATCTTGTTTTACTGGGTAGCTTCAGAGGTTAGCACAAGATGGCTAGGAGACCTTGTGGGGGAAAAGTGGTGCTCAACCCATGCTTCTGATTTAGAAGCCCAAATTTTGATATCAAGAGAAATGAGGGCCCTTGCTGGTTTGGCTCAGGGGATAGAGCGTTGGCCAAAAGACCAAGGGGTCCCGGGTTCAATTCCATTCAAGGGCACATGCCTGGGTTGCCAGCTCGATCCCCAGTAGGGGGCATGGAGGAGGCAGCCGATTGATGATTCTCTCTCATCATTGATGTTTCTCTCTTTCCCTCTCCCTTCCTCTCTGAAATCAATAAAAATATTTTTTTTTAAAAAAGAGAGAAATGAGGTATGAGGCTTCAAATCTTGCTGACCCCAAAACTTAATGAATAAAATATAAACATACTAGTATGTACTAATCCTCTTGGTATTAATATGGACTAATCCACCTGGCGCTACTTAGTTGCAAAATGGAAAATTTCTAGTTTCTCTTCTCCACATGAAGACAGAGTATGGGAGGATTACCCACTATAAACCGTCTAAAATCCCAAAGGAAGGAAGTTTCATTCTGACACAAAATTAAAAGGCTCAGATGTTATCCCATTTAGACAATAAATTAAATAGAAAGGAGGATAGACAGGAACACTTATTTAAAAAAAAAAGACAGGATTCTGAGAGGCAACCCTAACAAGTAGAAATATCATTTGAATAATTTTGATCCCATTTATTTCTTATTACTATTCATGGCAAAAGTGGTCAGTTTGTTCTCCTAAAATCCATGCGGCTCACTTTATCTGTCACCCTAGGGAGTGTGCCTTTCAATTTCCTTGACACATAATTATATTAGAAGTATCATGAAATGTCAAGCTAACCCTCATTTGGGAAAGAGACTGTCCAACACTTTCAGCAGCTCCTAAACAGAAGCTCATGGGGGGCAAAGTTCACCTAAGATAAACTCATTCATCCTGACAGTAGGCTTCCCCAAATGACGCCTCTGCTGCAAAAAAGGCAATAAATTAAAAGTTTTGTAGGTTTTGTCCCAAGGGCCATGTTGATGTATTTAAAATAGGAATGATTCTGTTACACTTGCACATTATTTGCATATTCTCTCTGGTCTTCAAATTAAAGTTCTATTGTAACACTCCTTTCAGTGGCCATTTGGTAATTATTAGTTTCTAATTTCCTTCTTCCCTAAAAAAAATCACTCATGTCCTCTATGCCAAAGGGTGTAAGACATGTAGAGAGCTGGGAAAAAATGGAAGGCTGCTGTTGCTCTGTGGGACACTGGGGAAGAAAAGAGTTCTATATATTCTATATGCTTCTACAGGAAATCATAGAATCATAAATTTTATTGTCATACATATCTGAAAACACATATTTAGATATGTTCAGATATCATATATTTTCTATAGGAAATTATATAGTAAAAGCTCTTTCTCGCTTCAAACTTCAAAGAAGAAAATAATATATTATAATGCAAGGCCTATTTTACCATCAATCAACTACCACAGTATTCATAAAGACAGGCATAGCCCAGCCTGCATGGCTCAGTGGTTGAGCATCGATCTATGAACCAGGAGGTCTTCATGGTTCGATTCCTGGTCAGGGCACATTCCCAGGATACAGGCTCAGTCTCCAGTGTTGGGCATGCAGGAGGAAGCCTATCAATGATTCTCTCTCATCATTGATGTTTCTATCTCTCTCCCCTTCTTCCTTTTTCTCTAAATTCTATATAATATATTTTTAATTTTTTTAAAGACAGGCATAAATGTAACAATACTTCCCAAGCTTTTTAAAAATCTCAGCACTCATTTATACCCTTAAAATTATTCGGAACCCCAAAGGGCTCCATCAATATTTACCATATTAGAACTTAAGCTGAGAAACTTTTTTTTTAATTTTTAAAATATATTTTTTTATTGATTTTAGAGAGGAAGGGAGAGGGATAGAGAGATAGAAACATCAATAATGAGAGAGAACCATTGATCGGCTGCCTCCTGCACGCCCCCTACTGGGGATGTAGCCTGCAACCCAGGCATGTGCCCTTGGCTAGAATCGAACCTGGGACCCTTCAGTCCGCAGGCTGATGCTCTATCCACTGAGCCAAACCAGCTAGGGCAAGCTGAGAAATTTTTAACTTCATGAGTGTTTATTAATTTGTTTTAAAATAAAAACAATAAACTCATTACATGCTAATATAATAATGCATTTTAATAAAAAACAACTGCCCTGGTTGGGTGGCTCAGTTGCTTGGTGCGTCGTCCTGTATACCAAAAGGTTCCATATTCAATTCCCAGTCAGGGCACATACCTAGGTTGCAGATTCAATCCCTGGTCAGATGTGTACAGGTGCCAATTGATTAATGTTTCTCTCTCATATGGATATTTCTCTCTCTCTCTCTCTCTCTCTCTCTCTCTCTCTCTCTCTTTCTTCTTTCTCTCTCTCCCCCCTTCCCCTCTCTCTAAAATCAATAAAAACATTTACTAGAGTGAGGATTACAAAAGAAAAGAAAAACAACTATCTTTTCCAAAACATCAAGAAAATTAGTGAGAATGCCATTGTTTTCACTTTTTTTTCAAATCTAATGTCTGGCATAAGAGAAAATCTTCTTAATAGGAGACTTTCTTATGTGCTTTTACTTTCAGTATGTTGTGACATACCGTTTTGGCTGAAATATATGAAGAAGACTTGGTTGCACAGATAGTCATTGGAAATGGGAGGAGTATTTTAATAGCTTCTTCAAATAGTTGTGAATATTATTCTTTGATGCTATACTAAAATGTGATAAGTGATAATTTCTTAAAAGTTTGCTACAATGTGGGATCTAATATCACACACTGATGAACTTTTCCTACTCCCTTATATCAAAACCTATTGGTCTATCTCAGCAACTGGTGTGCAGCAAGAATTTTTAAAATATGCAATACCTGACTATTTAGTCAGGGGTATTGACCTATTTTCTCTTGTCAAATAAAAAAATGACAACAGCCAACATAACAATAGCTGTCTGGTGTGAAATCCCTGTCTTGAACCATAAATATATAGGTCTTAATAGAGTTGTATCTTATTGGTCATGCTGCATAATAAGGATACATCTGATTGGTTAATTCTTTGTACCAAAAGTTCTTATATACAAGTATAGGAGAATCTCTAGGGGTGTTCCTAGATTTTTTTAGTCTCTTTGGAGCAAAAAGAGAAGTAACTACTATTTTTTTTAATCAATCAAAATTATAGCTAATTTTTTGTCAGATCAACAAAATATATGTGTGTTTTTTTGGTGTGCTGCAGAATTTTAGAAATTAGTTTATATGAGCCATGGGCAAAAGAAGGTTACAAATCACCGGTCTATCTTGTTAACCAGGATTTTGGAACATCATACACTGGTCATTTGGAAAACATTAACTTCTTGAGCATGAAGATCCCCTTAATGTTGAAACACTTCATTATACAATTTTAGAAATGATGCTTGTTAACATTACTACCAATCTCATCCAGAAAATCTAAGGATTACAAAACTGTCAAGTTCATGGTGGCAAGTACAAATTTTCCAAAATTCTAGTTTTCCTATGAAAGGTTAGATATTATAATTGGTAAAAAAAAATACTACTTATTAGTTGTTTTCCTAGAAGTAGCTTGTCCATTTTGCTCCGTTTCAATAAAATGACTGTCAAATACTCAAGTTTGAATAACCATATTTTGCAGGGTTTTTTTCCAAATAAAAAAATATTACATGAATAGAAGAACAGCTGGTTCAGCTTTCTCAAGACAATTATCAAACTTTGATGCACAATAAAAGTGCTCTAGGTGTATTTCCCATTTAACATTCCCACAGAATATTAAAAATAGATACAAGGATAGGGATTTATAAATGTAACAGATTATATTGCTTCACGAAAGGCATTCATAAGTGTAACTGGCCTTTTTTATACTTGATAACTACAAGTATGGCCATGGCTTTGATTCATGGTGAGATGCCAGAAGTTTTACCACTGTTGCTTTTGCATCTTCAGTGCAAATAACACACAAGAAGGCCAATAACATCTTAGTTTTACTATAAAAATAGTTTTAACCTTACAGATCCCTGAAAGGATTTTAGGGACACCCCTAGAGATCTGCAGACCACTCCTCCAAGAAGACTTTATGGATTTTCATCACTGCTTAGAGACCACAAAAATTACAAATTTCCAAAACCTAGACTGTCTCTAGCAGAAAATCAAATCTAGATGTGGTTAATCACAGAATGGCCTTCAGTCCAGGCTCACAGTGATGAGATGATTCTATGGTTCCAATCAAAACAAAAGGGATTTCTGCTGAATTGATTGCCTCTTTACAAAAGCTGCAGATGAACTTCTCCTTCATCATCATCATCATCATTATTATTGTTATTATACTCATCCGAGGACATTTTCCATTGATTTTAGAGAGAGGAAGGGAGAGAGAAAAAAACATCAAATGGTTGCCTCCTGTACCCACTCCAACTGGTACTGAACCCACAACCCAGTTATGTGCCCTTATCTGGAATTGAACCTGCGACCCTTTGGTGTATGGGATGACACTCCAACAGAGCCACATTGGCCAGGGCCTTCTCCTTTTTGAAGAGAATGTCCACCTAAAAATTAACTCCCCTTCCAAATTCTGAATCTAATTCATGGAGTTGAATGCATGGAATTTCAAGAAAGTTAAGGAGATTAAAAAACCCAAAATTGTAATCTGTAATTTTAAGAATAATAATGTTAAAACTACCTTGAAAAGTAAAAAATGAGTAGGCTCTATTAATCGAGGAACTTACAAAATTTAGATATATTTAACAGGTTATGGTGAAGAAGAAACTGCTCTGTGTACAGACTCACCTGTACGCCGCTCGGTGTCTCTGCAGGGCGATGGCGGCGAGCTGAAGCCGGGCCTGCACCACAATCTCCAGCTGACCCACAGAGCACTGGGCAAGGCCCTTCTGGCTGGCCTGCTCCATCTCTGACACCAGGGAGTTCAGCCTGTCTTCAGCTTCTGTCAGTAAAATTGACTAAAAAAGAAGAAGACCACATAATTACGTAAGTTCAGAAATATTACAAGTAATGTCTCATTATTATTCACCAAATATTTTTTGTGCTGAAGTAACTACTAATGGAAGACAGAAAAGGAAATTTGAACATCATCATCAATGAAGAGCACAAAAGCAACAGAGAATGAAAAGGCAGGTCATGGCAAGAGTAAACAAGTATAACTGTTACCCTTTGTTGTATGTACAACCTATCACATACATGATCATTTACAGTAGTTATGGTCAAGAAAGTTGCTGCAAACACTGAATTAGCAAATAACGAAAACCACCGTTCCTAGGGGAAATACGGGGATAGGTTCCTGGGAGCTTCTGGTCATGTTTTTGTCAACTGATCAATACATAACTTTGTTCAATGTGTGTTTACATTTAAACATACATTATTTAATATATATTATAGATCCATTAACCCTGAACACACAACCAATAGCTCTATAACTAATGCCTGACTGAAAACTTATTTTCTCCATAACACACATCACAGCCCTCTTGCACTTAGAAACACTAAACAGCACTTTAGGATTAGAGTTGTGGGTCATTTTAAATAATAAAATCAACAACTGAAAAGCACGAAAATTCCAAAGATGTGACCATAAATAGACCATGAAAGAGATATTTGCTTATAGTATGAGAATGGAAACAAAAACTCACAGCATTGCCTCGTTCGGCCCAGCTGGGAATGTGTGTGCTGGGCAAGTCACATTTCTCTATGCTCTGCCCATGTCCACAAACGACCACAAAAGAGCCATAACTACTGATTTGGGATTACAAATAAATTTTAGTATTGGCAAATTAGCAAATACTGAATCTGTGACTAATCGGAACCAACTGCATTTCAAGTTAAGTTGTGGTCACCTAACTGGCAATGTGAAGATAATGAGACTTTAGAATGGGCAATCCATAATAAATAGCAACCCGACATGGCAAAATAGGAAGGGACCAACCATGTTTTCAAGGAATGGGCCTCTAAAATCTTGTTTGTACAGAGCAGTAAATACTATACAAGTTCTAGGCCAATTTTTATGATGATGGTTAAGAACATGATCTGTATTTTATTAGCGGCATACTGTTAGTGAATTTTGAATGGTTTAAGCTTCAATGTTCTGATGGCTCAGCACAATATACTTCAAAAATGATTAATATCTACATGACAGAGCTGCTGTGAAAATAACCATGCAAAGTGTCTGTCATGTGGTAAGCACTGAATAAGTGGTAGTTGTTTTTGTTGCTGTTGTTGTCACTATTATTAATAGGAAATGAGAAACAGGGTATGGGCTACTCAAATCCTACCCAATAAAGAATCATATATTCTGCAGCACCTAATCGGGTTGTATAGTCAAAGTCTGACACCTCTGGGTATCTAACTTTTCTCATGGGGAAAAGTTTCTGCTTATGTGAGAAAAGCTACCTGGCCTCTTAACTGCAAGCACAACCCAGAAAGTGGGCCTGTGCATGGCTGAATAGTGAGCAACTTGGTAACTGATTTACTATGATTTGAAAACATTTTTAAACTTACCTTTAGTGTATTAAGAGTGAATTCATCTTTTAGTTTCTTAAGAAAACCAAATGTGCCTCCATCATCCTTTGTATATAGATCTTTAAGATACAAAATTTTAAAAGAAACAAGGATAGTTGTGGTTAGTTTAAATATTAATTCTAGTTAATAAAATTCATCATTAATTGGGAAACTACCCATAAAATTAATGCTAACAACCCCCGCAATGATAATTAGAAATATATGACTATATCAAATAGACTCTAAACATAATATATTAGAAGACTGAGGCTGATTCTTACAGCAAATGAGACAATTCAGTGATGTTATTCAAGTGATCAGATACTGGTTCCTCTCCTAGAATTCTAAAACCCCTTAACGTCCTCAAAGTATTCTGGGTCTTCCAGATATTTATGATATGTCAATAAGATCTTCTTGGAAGAATCATTTCTACTGATTTGCACAGGCTCTAAGACTGGAGAGTAACATCATTTTGAACAGCACAATTGAAAATCTTTAAACATCTCAAAATTCCCACCCACAAAACGAAGCTGGCCCTGATTCTGAGCCAGGGAGAATTCAGAGAATTTATGTAACAGACCTTGACTGCTGTGGTAAACCTGGCCTCTACACTACAGAAGAGAGAGGAAAACTATAAGTCACTGTCTTACTAGGAATTACTGCAAAAATTACCCACCTAAAGACACTAAGTGTAATAAGCAGGAAGAAAGAGCCTAGAATAACATGGAACTGAGCACACCTGACTTTCTCTCTTCTTCCTATCTGGCTCATCTCCTACTTTAGGAGGTTGTGGAGCTAGGGGTGTGCTGAGTATAAGGGAGGGTTTGAGCACTGGGAAAGGCCCAGCAGGACGATCTGGGACTGGGTCTTCTTCCCTAAGGAAGAAAGTGAGAGACAAAGATAGAAAACAAATGCCTGGAGCTTGGTATGAAGAACCCTGTAATGAGCATCCACATAAAATGAACATCAATCCAAAGAGGACCCACATTTTCCTCGCTGATCTCTCTGCCTCCTGTGTGGCTTTCCCTGTGTGGCCCTTCCATGTTGTGCCCCTTCTCTTGGGGGCTGTAAATAACAAACTGTGTTTTCAATGGCAGCCATCTCCTAATCTGTTGTCCTTACCATATCTGAATAATAATAAGACTTACATTTTAAAACAGAGGCCAATATTACTCTGATACCAAAACTAGACAAAGACACCACAAAAAAAGAAAACTACTTGCCAATATCTTTTATACATATGGATTCAAACATCTTCAATGGAACACTAGCAAACAGAAATCAGCAACACATTAAAAAAAAGTATATACCATGATCAAGTGGGATTTATCCCAAGAAAGCAAGGTTGGTTAAACACGTAAAAATCAAATAATAATGTAATACACCATGTTAATAGAATAAAAAACAAAAACCACAGAATATCTCAATATATGCAGAAAAGGCATTTAGTGACACTCTATCATGACAAAATTATTCAACAAACTAGGGATTTCTCTCTCTGATAAAAAGACATATATGAAAAACCCACAGTTAACATCAGACTTGATGGTGAAAACAATTCTTTTTATGGTGACATCTAATACATTTTCAAAATACATATACACAATGGCTCATAAATTCCATCCATGGGTGTCTTAACCCATAGAACATACACTATATCATATGGATAGGTAGTGCTTCAGCACTGTTCTCTAGAAACAAAGTGAATGAGCATCGATATGGGAATGATTGAACCACCATGGAACATTGACATCATAGAACACTGCACAGCCAGTATAGTGAACTAAAGCATAGCAGTTGACTTAGGAGCAGTTTTAGTGAAGATTTCCTGCATGAGAAAGGCATGATGCAGAAAAATATAAAAATATATCATTTATAAACAAATGTCAAATCCTACTGTGTATATGTGTGTGTGTGTATAAAATGTATGGATATGGAGATATATGGATAACTATGGATATGCCTGTACTTAAACATAAGCATATGTGTGTCATTAGTAAGCTTAGAGAAAATTTGGAGGAATAGATACTATATTGCTCATAGGGATTACTGGGGGTGGAGGGGGCAGAATTGGAGCAAGAGAGGAGAAAGAAAAGCAAGCAAACAATGAAACAAAAGATTACCTTTCAAGTTTGGAAAGTTCATTTTGCTCTTCTCTGAAACATATCCATGGGTCGTCTTTAATATATTTTCTGGAACGTAATTTATTGTTGCAGCCACACTTACTAACAAGTATGCTCTAACAAACGAAAACTTATTTATAAGATGTTGATGTCCAACTGTATGCAGAATTTGAGGCAAGCCTTTATTGATTAAGTCATCAAGTGCCTAAAAAAATGGGAAAAGAATTTATAAAGGCAAATAAGTAAAACATTATTTTATATACTATTGGCTTTCTGTCCCCTTTTGCATTCCTTATTTGATTTTGGGTGAAAGAATACAGGGACAGACACGAGGTACCGTGAATAGTAGGTCTATCAAGAGAAACATGTGATGTCAGAATCATCCAGGCTCCACAGCGCCTCTGCAGTTTCCCACCGATTTGCGACCTGCCCCAGGAGCCCCGCCCTGCCACATAATGAGAGAGAAACAGGGCTGAGAGCAAAAGAGGACACACTTTTGAAATAGAGAAACTGCAACAGCTCAGTAGCCATGCATGCTGACCATTCTGCTTTCAGGTGAGTAACTTAGAGCTATGAGAACAGGAATGGGGAGAATGGGGAGACAAGCCAGCTCCCTACCCAGCTTAGATCTGCGCTCAATCATCGGATCTCTGCCTGGTGAACACCCTCAACTCCCAGATCCCAATCTTGTGCATATGTACTTCCCTGGTAAAAACCAACATGAAACCATCTTGGAGGATGCACCCTGTACTTGAAGAAGGCCAGGGGAAATCATTCTGTCAGGATCAGTGGTCCCACTTTAAATTCCTGACCAAACCCAGTCCATTTATTCTCCCTCTCTCCTAGACAACCATTTCCATGCTTTCTTTGTTTCTAGATTTGAACTCTTCCTTCCCAATGTACCTCCCAAGTAATGACCTTGATTTCTCTACTTAAGTGAGAAAATTGAAGCAGTCAAGTAGCATCCACAGACCCCCCACAGTTCCATCATCTCTTCAGCCTATCCAAGCACCGCCTCAGCACGCTGCCTGCCTGCCTTCCTGCCACTAGGCCATGGAACCTATCCTCACTGGTCTACTCAACCATACTCCTCCATCATAGATATTCCCTTTCCAAGTGGCATTCCCATCAGCACACAGCCATGCTGTCTTCTCCATCTCAAAAAACAGAAACCCTATATCCTGACTTTCTCTCCAGCTACTCCCCCAATTCTTGCTCCCCTTTGCTGTGTGACCTAATGAGTTGTCAATATTCTAATCACTCTCCTTTATAAACCCACTGAAACCCTTTGGTTAACCTACATTGAAACCCTTTGGTTAACGTCACCAATGACCTACTATTGACCAAATCCAATGTTCAATTCTTAGTTCTCATATGTCATATTACTTATGATCTAAGTGATTTTCAACCAGTGTGCTGTGGCACAATGGTGTGCCACAAGAATTTTTAAAGCATGCAATACCTGACACGTAATGACCTCTTTTCCCTTAGATTGTCAAATAAAAAAGTGACAACAGCCAACACAACAATAGCTGTCTTGTGTGAATGAATAAAAATTATACCTTTTTTTTGTCAGATTGGCAAAAAACACATTTTTTGGTGTGCTGCAGGATTTTAGTAATTAGTTTCTGTGTGCCATGAGATTAAAAAGGTTGAAAATTGCTGATCTATAAAATTTTATCACATATGCCAATTAAACTGTCACATGGCCTCAACTGTAAAATTCATTCTAATTTCAGAGATGTTAAATGTGAAAAAAAATGCATGTTTAGGACTCAGTAAATTATGGTGCTTGATTCATCAGCAAAATTTGACACGATTAATCAGTCCCTTTTCTGAAAATAGTTCTCTTAGCTTTCAAGCCACTACAATCCCTTGATTTCTTTCCTATCCTACTGGCCACTCCTTGTCAGTCTTCCCTGCTGGTTCCTCTCCATCTCCTCCACCTCTTAGTGTCTCAAGGCTCAGTCCTCTTCGGCCTCCTCACTCCCTTCCTTTAGATCATCTTAATCATATTTTTAATTTCTTCTAATTGCTGATGAAATAAAAGATTTTCTCTGCAGCTCCAATCTATCTTCTGAACTCAAGGCACATATAACCAACTTCTGACTCAATACCTTCCCTTGAATATCTGAGAGATATCTCAAACTGAACATGTCCAAAAAGGTATTCTAGTCTCTCCCCCCTCCCCCCTCCCCACCCACAACCCTGCGCACTGACCTCCCTACACACACACACACACACACACACACACACACACACACACACACACACTGTGAGGGCTGGGAATTTGTATTGTTGGTTGACTGATGTGTTTGATTGACAGCATGAGAACAGTATGTAGTACAGAACAGGCTCAACAGATTAGCTAAAGTGATCCTTTTAAAATATAAGCAGATCAGGCCACACTTCTGTTTTAAACCCTCCAGTGGCTCCTCATTTTGTTTAGAGTAAGAACCTAATTTTCAAAGGCCCCATTTCAAACTGGTACCCTGTTACCTCTCTGACCGCATCTCCCACTGCTCTGCAATCATTCACACAGTTCTAGTAACACTGGCCAAGATGTTTCTTACCAAGCTAGGCAATCCTGCCCCCGGGCCTTTGCTCTCACTGTACACTCTTCTTAGATCACTCTTCCTCCATATTTCATATGCCTTGTGTTTTTAGTTGTTTCAAGTCTGTTCACAAATGTTTACTTATATGTTTATTACTAGTCTTGCCCACTAAAATATACATTTCCTGAGGGCTTGGAGTGTGTCCGTATTGTTGATTGATGTGTTTACTGGACAGCACCAGAGTAGTGCCTTGTGTACAATAGGCTCTTATTAAATATTTGTTGTATTAATATAAAATGCTGATGCTGGGGCTATCTATCCTAGAAAAGAGAGAACGTATTTATTTTATGTGAACATTGTTTGGATGAGTGGGAGGCCATGTTGTCAGTGGGGAGGACTGTTGCTATTGTCCATTCTTTCTTAACCGCTTCTGAAGGGTGGGAATGAGCACATACAGAAGAGCCAGCCTTGGAGCAGCACTGAAAATGAGCTGGCAACAAACTGTTGTACTAGGAAAACGGCTGATATCCCAGACCTAGGAAAAGAACGGGTTGTTTGAAGGTGAGAGTGGGGAGAGGAGTTTTCTCTTTTCTCTCCACAACAGTGATTTAATGAGTCTTGACGATTACACACAAACACTTGAGAATCAAAAGAAGATTAATTAGAAATGCTATTTAACACTTCTTTCTCTCACTCTACAAAAATGTAACCCATGTAAAGAGTAATCTGAAGAGTCTTAAGCGGACCAACAGTTCTGTTTTAATTAATTAGCTAATAGAAATCAGTTTTTCATTATCCTGTCAGTCTTTTGTTTAAAAAAATGATCAGGCAGACATTCCCTTTAGACCTCAAATCACTTTTTAAAGTAGTGTTTTTAGGATGCGTTGGCATTTATGACTAGAAAGAAATATTCTTAAACATCCAAGATCTTGGAACACTAAAATGAAATGTGAATATATATGTGTATCTTCTAATATCAGCGCTTTCATTTTATGCAACTTGCTTACTAGTTAAAATAAATTTTAAGGCCAAAACAATGAATCATCTGAAGCATAATTATATGTAAAGCTTGTGGAATAAAATAAACAATAATAAAAAAGTAATAAGATTATATTTATTTGATTATTATATTACATTTGATATATTCCTATCAAAATTAGGGAGAACAAAAATAAAGCAAGTTTGAAGTGTCTCTCAAAATTATTTAATAAAAATAAATACCTTACTTAATAAAACAGAATACTGTTTCCTAGCATTTAAAAAAAACAAAGCTATGTATATATATCCGTTTAAATGCATGAACTGTCACCTGGATGTAAGAGCCCCTTACCTGTCCATAACACCTTTGAATAATGATTGCACTACCACTTCTGTGCTCTAACACTTTCCAGTGGACAGACTACCAATAGTCCTAAAATCTTTAAAAATAATTATTTCAAGTTGTTTAAATGCTATGAGGTCATCAAAGCTTACATCCCAATCATTCAATTGACAAGAACAAACATATTGAAATGGACAGTTTAACCCTCTCTTTGTAAAGAATATGGTGGAAATTAGAGGAGTTGCTACCTCTATGGTGGTAATCATATTGTGATATGATTAAAATAACACATCGTGCACCTTAGACAATGTGATATGTTAATTATTTCTCAATAAAGAAAATTTTAATAAAAGAAGAAAACTTTCCAAACCATTGGCTGAGAGGCAGTCTCAAACTGGGGAGAAGGATATGAGTAAAAGCGAGATTGAACAAGTGGGCTATTGCAAAATATACGAAATCCTTTTCTTACATCAAAGTCAACCATTATTGTGTAGGTAATCCAGACAAATATCAAAGTTATATACTTGACATGGCTAGATGAACAAACTGAATGCATGTGTAAGTGAAAAGATTTAGAAGCAATAAGTGATATTTGCCCAATCTGAAAACCAGCTCAGTTTGGGTCCAATATTAGGTCTGGACCCAGGATTTTGAGAAATAGAAGAGCATATTACATAGAGTATTTTCTCAAATAGACTGAAATGAATCAAAACTTATCCACAGTATATATCCAATGTTTATATAAACTATTGTTATCCTTACCTGTATATTTTCTTTACTAGTAAGAGGTTTTCCCGAGTCAAATAATTGAAATGTCTGTCAACATACAAAGCATTAACATTAGAAACAAGAATATTGAATGTTCTTTTAGATAAAACTGTTAATAGTATTACATGCTCTAGTCAAAGACAAAAATAGTAGAAAGAAGAAAATAATAAATCACAGATAAACTTTTTTAGGTTGTCAATGTTAATATTTTGGTGTCTTTTCTTTTGGATATATTTTAAATTTTTATAAATGGATCTGTATTCCTTTTCACTAAACATTATATCATAATTACTTTCCCACACCATTAACTTATTTATAAGCTTCAGTCTAATAGCTAGGCAATGTTCTATCCTATGAATGTAGCAGGATAACCTCTTTCCTATTGTTAGACATCTAATGGGACCACTTCCCACCCTTACCTCACCATACAGCTCTATTTAAATAACATTAATGACTATTTTTGTATTTCCAATGATCACCTTTGAGTAGATACTCAGAAGCAGAATCACAGGCTCATAAGATAAGAAGACATTGAGAAAACTTACCAGTGCACAAATTTAATGTACTGGGCCTCTAGTGTTTTATGAAAATGCCAGGATTACTGCACTTTTAACAGCACTGAGTATTAGCCCTTAAAAATATCTTGGCCAGTTTGAGGTGGAATGGTGTTAAATGGTGTTAACTCTTCAGAATGACTCTTTTTATAGTTCTTTTCCTTCTTAGTGAATTACCTATTAATATGTTTGGCTCTAGCATTAGGAAATATTCAATTTATTTGCCACAGGAAATTGTGGTGTCATTGTGTTGGATGCATTTGTAGATGTCAATACTGATGTCCTGCTCATATCCCCTTGGTCACCTGGAAGTCACCAGCAGCTTTTGTGGACAGGCCGCCACCTATGGAAGGTATCCTACTTTTATCTGTGCCTCTCTGCTGGAGGGCAATCTGTGGCCACAAGAACATTCCAGAAGTATAGGGAACTGGTCTCTCAGAGAGTCTCAATTGCCCACAGCCGGGCCCTCCTTAATGCTCCATGGAATGGTTTTCCTCACTTCCCTCTCAGGCTTTCCCACTCGCTCACCATTCTTTCTGGAGCCACCTCCCAAACATACTACAGTATTTGCCCCCAAAATCTTTGTCTCAGAATCTGCTTTTGTGGGACCCATAAACCAAGATATCATATATAGCTCTTATTGAAAGAAAGTATTGGTAGTATTTAAAAATTTTTTGCTTTTTTGAAGATATTCTTTATCTCCTATAATACAATGAAAAGTGAGTGAATCCAGGGGGAGATCCTTGGTGATATAATTTCAAGAGAGCTGATGGGACTTTAGATTTGGTGATGAGAGCAGAATATCAATGAGTAGAATGTTAAAAGATATAATTTTTAAAAGCCTGTGAAAAATCCAATAATAATCTGTAAGACTTTTTCAGACACAGCAGGTACTCAAATAAATTCATTTCATTCAATGCCATTTCGTTAACATTGATGAGGGGAAAAATTGATCCCTAGTGGGGGTCATTGTCTATGTGGAGTTTGCACGTTCTCCCCATGTCTGTGTGGTTTTTTCTGGGGTCTCTGGGTTCCTCCCACATCCCAAAGATGTGCATATTGGGTTACTTAGCATGTCTAAATTGTCCCAGTCTGAGTGAGTGCACCCTGTGGTGGAAGGACATCCTGTCCAGGGTGGATTCCCATCTGGCACCTGAGCTGCCAGGATAGGCTCCGGCTACCCATGACCCTGAGCTGGAGTAAGCAGGTTGGAAAACCATTACTTTACTTCTTTTTATGAATCTTTCTTACATGCATGCATAGGTCACAATTATTTCAATGGCCAATATTAGAAGTGTTTTGGGTCTTTATTTAGAAGTTTGGTGATGTTGGTTTTTGTGACCAGAAATATGACATAGGAAAATTGATCTTCCTTATATCAATTTTCTTATGACAAAATTGGTTTCATGATACATCTTTGCACTTAAAGTTGCAATTTCCAAAAACCTCTTGATGACCTACTGTACTTTTATAACTGAAATCTAATTCATTAATTCTTTCTTTAAATAATAACATTGACACCTATTTTAATTATAAATCCTGAACACATTTCCTCTTTTAATTACACTTTTTAAATTCCCAATTCAACCTGCAAAACTGTGAACTAACTTTGAGAATACAAAATTTGAAATCCCAATACACTGGGAGACAATGTACCCACACTTTTGCCTTATGATAACTAGTTGATAAAAATGAAATTTACCTGTCAAAATTAGCTTCAGATTGTTTATTTATTTTGGTGAAAACAGTGACCATTGAAAATTTTCTCATTTCTCATTCCACCCAACTGGCTTCTTTCTCCTTCTCTTACTCCCGGATTCTAAATGTGGATGACCCCAAGGGTCATTTGTCTAACTCTTACTTTTTTCATCTGCCTCTGTCCCCAGCTGATTCTATCCATTCCCATTATTATAAATATACCAATGTTAATATTCCCAAATTTACCTGAACCCCCAACCTCTCCCCTGAATTTCAGATCATATATGCTCTGCACCTACCAACAATAGATCCGCTCCTGTATGTCGAGTTGGGATCTCATACTTACTGATCTACTCCTGCCATAGCAGTATTCCCCATCTCAGTTCATAAAAACTTCTTCCTACCAGTTTCTTACGTTGAACACTCTGCAATAATGCTTGATCCCTTCTCTTGTATCTCACATCTAAACCATCATCCACAAATGCTGTGAGCTCTACCATGGCAAACCCCAAAATTGGACCACTTTTCACTCCTTCCACCACTGTTACCCCAACCATTGTCATGTATCACTCAGATTATTTGCAAAGGCCTTCTAACTGGTTCCCCTATTTATACTCATGCTTATCCGCAGTCTAGTCCCCAAACAGCAAGCAAAGTGGTCATTTGACATTCAATTTCTATCTAGTCATTCCTCCATTCCAAGCTCTGCAAGGTTCATTCATAGTAAACTCCAGCCCTGACCAAGCCCTGTGAGGTCCCATAAGACCTAGCTCTTGTGTCACCCTCCTCTTTCCTCTTCCTCTCTATTCCAGCCTCACCTGTCTGCTTGGTTTTCCTCAACCACATCTTGCAGGAATCCTCCTCAGGGCCTTAGCTCCTCCTTCTTGGAAAGCTAGTCTCTCAAATCTTTCACCCTCAAAACTCTCTTATTAAGAGACTTCCCAAATCACCCTCAATAAAACAGCCACCTGCTGCTCTGGACACTCTGTCCTCCCAACTCAGTTTGCCTGTCCTCACAGCTCATCTCCACCTGACATATATGTATGCGCTTAATATGTTCATTGTCTTCCTCACTGGACTGTTCAAAAGTAGTATGCCTCCAGGAAGGCTCTAACTCTCTATTTGTCTTTTTACTGTTCTATCCTCATGCCTGGAATAGTGCCTGTATTCAGTAAACTCTCAATAAATATTTAACTAAATTAAAATATGATTTTAATAATAAAAATAAACTATTTACAATAGGGGAAGGCTGTTGACTGAGAAGCAAGCAAGAAAACACTCTAATTTTGTGAGGTAAGAAAATAATTGATTCATGCTACAGAAAATGAACAAAACCCAACTGATTCCTCAAAAGATAAATAGATCAATAAATGTACACACACACACACACACGCACACACAGACACACACGTATCCTATTGCCTACTGAATGTCCCTCTTAGGATTTTCTGTAGATAACTTCATACTTACCATATTACAGTAAATTATAATGCTGTAGCAGTCAGACTGAGAAATAATCAAATGCATTTTAGGGGAATAAGCCAAAGTAATGAATGTATTATATATAAATATAATGTGAGCTTAAACAAGTAATTTTCAAGACTTACAGCTTCTTTTAGGTCTTCCAAATTTGAATCCCACCAGCATGTATCTATCAGTCTCACTCCTCCCACATGCTGTCTCCCCCAGGAAACTGACTTGTGACCTCCTTCTATCTCCTTTATTGCTGGCCCACGAGAGTCCAAGCATCTCCCAAAACAAGATCACCCAGTGATTCCCAGATCACCATGAAAACTAAAGCAGAGGAAAGCAATAGTTCACTCTAATTTAAAATAAACACTAGTATACATTTTTAAGGATGCCTCAATTATCTGATTTACAAATACAAATTAAGCAAGCCAGGTAAAACAATTTCCCAAAGTCAAAAAGGAGCAGACATAATTGAGGACTGTCCTCTCCTCACAGAAATCAGAAGAAATTTGAAAAACATGTTTAACATTTTGGTATAAAGTACATAAGTCAAAAACATCCACACAAAAAAATGAGCAGAAACTGTTCCAAGAACATTAATCAGAAATTATAAGAGTACTAGAGGCCTGTTGCATGAAGAGATTCGTGCAATAGGCCTTCCCTTCCCTTGGCTGCTGGCAACGGTTTTCCTTCCGCACCGGGGACCCAGGCCTTCACTCTGACTGGGCTCCGGCCAGAGCCACCCCGGAGCCCTCAGGCTTCGCTGTTCGGTAGGCCCCGGGGCCGTGAGGCCTCACTGCTCTGCCTGGCGCCAGGGCCGTGTGGCCTCACTGCTCGCCTGGCGCCAGGGCCGTGTGGCCTCACTGCTCCACTGATCCCGGGGCCCTGTGGCCTCGCTGCTCCACCCATCCCAGGGCCGTGAGGCCTCACTGCTCTGCCGATCCAGGGGCTCTGTGGCTTCGCTGCCCCTCCTGGTGCCGGGGTTGTGAGGCTTCGCTGCTCCGCCTATCCCAGGGCCATGAGGCCTCGTTGCTCTGCCAACCCTGGGCCGTGATGCCTCGCTGCTCTGGCTGGCGCCGGGGCCGTGAGGCATCGCTGGTCCGCCTGGCACCAGGGTGTGAGGCCTCGCTGCTCTGGTCCTAGGTTGTCAGACTTCACTCCAGAGCTTGGAACCTAGTATGCAAATTAACTGCCATCTTTGTTGGCAGTTAATTTGCATATCGTGCTGATTAGCCAATAGGAGGCGTAGCAAAGGTATGGTCAATTACCATGTTTGTCTATTATTAGGTAAGATTCCCAAAAATCTAAGAGGTGGTGGCTGATAAGATGTGCTACTGAGACCATAATAACTATAATAGAGAATTTTATTGTACAAATGTACTCCAAGACCACATTCCCTCCCCCATGACACCCTTCCATTCCAGACAGATGAAAGCTGGTAAAAGCCCAACAACAGTGATAGCCAGGCTTAGCAGAGAGGTCTGTAGTGCCAGAGACTTATAAACATACTTTTGTGGAAGCATTCCCTGGATTTCAGGAAAGTAGCCTTCAAAAGGTAAAGAAATGTCTTTGAATCAAATCAATAGGCTTACCTTCACTTTCCCACAAGCTCTAGAACTGGTAGGTATGAAGGAAGGCATGTGCTTTCCACAAAAAATCTGGAATATCTCATGAAAGGCTTCGGAAAAGAAACTTAATTCTGTAAGGACTTCAATCTTTAAAGGAAAGAAAAAATGAGATTTGAAATTAAACAATTTGTTTTACTTAAAAAATAAAAATTTTTAGAAAAAAATTATCAATTGAGATCCAAAATTTGTACTTAATGTTCGTAATGTGTCAATGTTGGTAATGTGTTAATAAATTCATGTTTAGAAAACATGGGTGATGGATTTGCACGTGTTTGTGTGGAAGGCAGTTTACACAGGTGATAGACCAAGAAGCTAATAAACAACAGCAGGGGTCTATTCAAAACAATGGATGTTTTTCAAATGTGGCTCCTGCTTCATTAGAGGCAAACACATAAAAATATTATAGGCATGGAAGAGTTAAAAAAGAATTGGATTTATCTTTATGTTTCCATGGTGAAGTGTGGTTTAAAAGAAAAATAAAACAAAAACACTCCTGATATTCTCTCACACCCTGAGGAGAATCAAAGAAGCCCAGAGGTGAATGAACTCCACAACATAGAGACAACCCTCATTTTCTTACCCATAATTAATGGGCACTGTCGATTTTAAAGACATAAACTTAACAACAGTAATTGGTTGGTAACTATACATTGTACATGGTTTATTTTGAATATAATCTAGCAGACCTTTCCATCAGGGAACTATAAGAAGAAAAAAGTTATGATCAAATTTGTTCATTCATTTAACATGTTTATTGAGCACCTCTTATGCATCAAGCCCTCTTGGAGTTTACATCCCATCAGGATGTATATTTAGCTAAATGTAAGTGATACATAACGATAACAGAGCATGAGAAGGCATTGAGGGTACTGACAAAAATGCTATTTTCAATGCCTGGGTCAGGAAGAACTTCTCTGAGGAAAAGGTCTTTGAGAAAGGTTTGGGGATTATGTGAAGGAGAGAGACACATGAAAATGTGCTGAGGGGACCTCAAGCACAAAGGTAACAGGGGTCCTGGTGTGCTCAAGGAATAGCCTGTGTGGCAGGAGCTTAGGGAGAGAGGGGCAAAGGATTGGGAGATAGGTGTGAACGGTGGCCTGTGCACCAAAGTGGGGACTTGGGACATTTTTTCTGGCTGATAAGAAGCTATAGAAGAATTTGAACAGGGCAGGCCCTAACCTGACATGTTTTGAAAACAGCTAACACAGTCTCAGGAATCTGAAGAGCGAATAGATTTTAAAATAATAAAAAGAAGGTAAGTTAGGGGAAATTAGATGTGACAATAACATGAACATATAATCTAAAAGGTCAGGAGGATATTTTCTTTAAAAATTTTTAATAGATTTTTGTTGATTTCAGGGAGGAAGGAAGAAGGAGAGAGAGATAGAAACATCAATGATGAGAGAGAATCATTGATCGGCTGCCTCCTGCTCGCCCCACACTAGGGACTGAGCCCACAACCCAGGCATGTGCCCTGACTGAGAATCAAACCATGACCTCCTGATTCACAGATCAATGCTGAACCACTGAGCCATTCTGACTGGGCAGGAGGGCATTTTTAATGGAGAAAATTTCTCAGCTATTGGGTTGCATACTTTGGGTCTTGCCCAAGACACCTTGGGCTCTAATCTCCAGTGTCAAAGAACATCACAGTAGGCATTCAGGAGTCACCCCTCTCTGACTTATAGATGCATATTTTTCTCGTTGCCCCTTGGAGGGAACATTTCCTCATATCTGTGTGAAGGTACTCTTCTCTGGTCAGACTGCTGTACATGGACTACCAGTCTGACCACTCAAACACGCAATGGTGATAACAGTGGACATGTATTTGCAGAAATGACTAATACTGTGAACACAGCCAGATGGGGAAAAGACTACCCACAAATAAGCCCTTCACTCACACAAATACAGATCTAACAATACCCAACCCATGAATGTTGAGTGTGTTGAGAGTAAAAAATCTGTCAAGATGCTGGCAGTTCTAAAGTGGAGCCAGACTAGCTGATCATAAGGAGATCTCAGAGCTTTCCCTGAAAGACGGTGGTGTATTACAGAAACTTAACAGCATGATCTACTGCTGTTTGATGTGTCAAAAAGCAGCTAGCACAGTCTCAGGAATCTGAAGACAATTTCCTGAGACCCTTCCCACTCACTGACACATTTACTCAGAAAGACCAGGCAAACTCTGCACACACAGGCGGTCATTCCTTTCCTCTGTATGATGCAAGTTGCCCTTTTTCATTGCTTCTGTTAAAACCCTGGTCGGGTTTTTCAGTCCTACTATGCCAATAAGACCCACTTCCGTCTCACCCTGCTCCTCACACTGTTCCCAGATACATATGATCACGTCCTTCTCCTGACCACAATTCTATAATGAATTCCCCCTCCCACCCTGAGGCTCCAGAATGGAGTTCACAGTTCTTCACTGGTTTTGAAGCGACTCTAGTACAAAACGAGTAGTCCAGTGTCCTGTCAAGTTAACAATCCAATAAAAAATAATCATTTAACCAAAAACTTTGTTCTTTCAGTGCCTCTCTGCATCTCCTTCTGACATGTTAGTAATGGTCACTGCAACCCTTCCATGCCTGCCTCTTACCACAGACCAGGATAAAATGGTTAGCCCCATCTCCTCATTCCTCCTACTGCTCAGCCTCCACAGTATGTCCCAGTTGAACTCCAGCCTGGGCCCCCGGTTTGCTCCATGTCATGGACCTCTGGTACCCTCATGTTATTCTCTTCTCCAACCTCCCTACTCAGAACCTCCACTCCAGTCTAACTGAACCACCCTTGCGCCTAAGCAAGTCAAATACTTTCTCACCTCAACTTTTCACACTACTGTCTGCCAAGAATCTTCCCTTCTTCCTCTCTCCTGCTCAGTTAGATCTACTCTTTTCAAGCCTAAATCTTATCTACTTTGTGAAAGATAGAGATTCAAAACCATCTTCCCCTCTTTCAAGCTCCTGGAGAACAGTGCTCATCACACTCGGGAAATGGTCAGTGGAAGGTGCACACGTTACTGTTTTGTGTGTTATGTCCTGTCTCTCCGCCTTGTTTTTATGTCCCTATAAGCAAGGGCCATGGGGTTAAATTTCTTTGATTAGAGTTACTGATATGGTGCTTTTATATAAGAGGTACTCAATAAAGGTTGTTCCCCAGGTGAAGCAATAAATATTTACCAAGTACCTTCTAGGCGAGTTTCCACTAAACACTAAGGAGAGTTTGGCCAGTAGGCATTTGATAAATGTCTATAGATTTTAAATTCAATTAAATAATTAATTACTGAATATCAAGTATATGAATTTATTACTCAAGACATTATACAGGACTAAAAGGTGAATAAATACAGGCCCTAGCATTCAAAAATTTGGCAATCTTGAAGAGAACACTGTTTTTTAAAAAGAGAGAGAAAACTTGTATGCCAGGTTTTTTTAAAGTGTTACTGAAATTCAAAAGCAGGAGAACTCTTTAAGAGTTCAGTAACTCAGTAATGGTGATTCAGAAATTACCATGGCTAATAACGAATTATTTATTCCCAAATTAAAATAGATTATATTAATAAGCACCAGAATTCCTCTTAGGTAAGGTATTTCCTCTATTTAAAAACAGAATGTGATGAACTATTTGGGTCTGAAAACATAGGCCCAAGGGCAGGGTCTGGATGGAGAGAACAGTTTAAATAGAATTCTAATTTTCACTCAGAAAACAGGAAAAATTTGGGAAGAAGGATAGAGGGCATTTCCAAAGAAGGAGGAGGATTAAGCCAGTAGTATGTGGAGCCCACTCACTCCCAATTATAAAAGCTGACTGCATATCTTGTCCCAAATTCACATTCAGTAATGCCCAACTGGTAGGCTTACATCAGCTATAGTAACAGTACTTACACCGTGGAAATTTTAAATGCTACAAATCAGAGCTTTTTTTAGAGTGAGTTGTGAAACATTTACTGGCACAAAGCTGATCAAGTTATGGGCTCGGAGGCAAAAGAAAGAGATGTTGGCCAAAAAATATTGTAAGCTCCGCGATGTCAAATATTTTATTTCCAATTGTTTGTTTTGCCTCATCTTAAGTTTTCCTGTGTTTCCAATTTTCTGAAAAGTTCAATCCAATATAATAAAAGCCTAATATGCTAATATGCTATCATCCGTTCAACCAATCAAAGCGTAATATGCTAATGATATGCTAAAGCCGCTCAACCACTTGCTATGACATGCACTGACCACCAGGGGGCAGGCGCTCTAACCGGGAGGTGGGCTTGCTGCTGGGGTCCAACTGATCAGTGGGGTCCCTTGGCCTGGCCTGTGCCCTCTCGCAATCCAGGACCCCTTGAGGGATGTTGGAGAGCCAGTTTTGGCCTTATCCTGCAGTCCAGGCTGAGGGACCCCACTGGTGCACGAATTCATGCATGGGGCCTCTAGTATAGATATAAAGGCCTTAGGTGAAGTGTGTGTGTGTGACCTGGAATAGTGTTGAATTCCATATTAGAGATGAGGACATACAGAAGAGGGAGCAAATGTGCTGAATGTTGAGATAATCCATGTACAAAACAAATTCAACAAAAGTGGGAGCTTGTGACCATAGTTGACTGAGAAATGGGGCAGAGAGAATGAGGTGCTAGAGGTTCCCACTCCACATGGGGTTCAAGCCAACTGCACATGAACCTTGAAGGCAGAGAACCTCAGCAAACTCTAAGGTTCCATAGTTAATTGTAATTTAGTGCCTGTGTGTTTTGTCACTTCAAGTTTCTGAGCAATTAAAAATTCTGTGTACCATAACATACATAAAGATCCTTAGCAAAAGTTTCACAGAAACTTCAGAAAACTGACTTATTAGTCTCCATGCTTTCAGTAAACAAATGCTTCAGAAGTGGTGATCTCTAGACTGACTGGTTTTGGGCGAGCCTTGTCACCAAGTGTAGTTGTTCCTCACTGTACTGGGGCCCAAGCATAAAGTCATCTAAACCTTTATAACTGGCTCTTTCTCATACTTTATTATAATAATGGGCAAGTTTTTGTAATATCAGTAAGCCATATTATTATCAGCTTATTATTATGAGTATTAGAACCAAATTAATTCATGGCAATATCTTTAACAGTTCAAGAATATAAAATGTTTTAACATACCTTGAGGATTCTTACTTCTAGATTTCTGACCAAGTCTTGGCAAATTCCAGCAACAAAATATTGGTACAATGCAAGGAGAGGCAGAATCTACCAACAGAAAAACAAAACATGTTTTATCAAGTTAATAACCGACTAAAAAAATTTAGCCAAGTAATGTAGGAGATGTTGTGTAAAATAGTGATTGCTTTTTCCATGCAAGGAGACTATAATGTTTGGTGTAAGTAAAATGTTCTTTCTAGCATATGCTTCATAATTTTATCAGAACTTAAAATTCCAAGTACATGCTGCTTGGTACACAAACCCTAGGCTGCGCATCTTTTCCAAAAGTAAAAATGCAGTTAATTATCTTCCTTAAAAAATTAATTCAACATATATGTAGGAATCACTGAGGACTGTGGAAACATTCGAGATTTGTTAGACATACCAAATAAATACCAAATTTAAAGCAATGGAACTCACATCCATGGCCCCTGATAGCACCTACCTATTCATCTCAGTGTCAGCAGCTATTTGTCTTCTGATTAGAATATCTGTATCAAAAACTAATATTTATCACTTGCCTATTCTGTGGCAGGCACTGTTGAATAAGAAAAAAATCTAACACATCACTGCCCTCACAGAGTGTATAGTCTACTGATTAAAACCCAAGCTTACTCTTCACATAATGTTTTTATTTTCCTAGAATTAACCCCAAAGTTCAACTCTCTTCTTGAAATTTCACGGGTATACATACATGAAGGGTTCCAGACTTTCAATATTTATTTCTTTTTTTCAGACTATCAATATTTCAATTTACCTAGCCACTGCTAGACACTGGTGCTGAAGGGACAGTTTCGCCTAGACTTCGGAATAGCTCTTCCTGATCTCAACTCAAAACTGAAGCTCACCTGGGGTCCTACAACTTGGGTCCTGCCCACTAAAGGAAGACTGAGCAAGAAGATAATTAGGATGCCCATTAATTAGAAAACTATTTCCCATGAATCCACAACAATGGGTCCCAGAGCAAATTTTACAGTGACAGCAGGCTCCTTAGCTACCTAGCTTCTGGGGGGTAGTGTCACACAAAATGGAAACTGTTCACATCCTGGAAGTTCAGCTAAGACGATTCTGTCAGTCAACTGGCAGCTGCTAATAGCAACAGCTTTAAAAAAGATTAGAACTGATCTTAAACGTTTCAAACAGTATACAACACAATTTTCTACAATTATGCAATAAAAACAACACAATACCTTTTTTTCTACAATTAATGCAGCACAAAACAATGAGTTGGCTATTACCTCTGAGATTTTCTTTTCTTTAGTGAGAAATAAAACCACAACATGTTATTGCTGCCAATTGCTCAATTATTCAGAAAAATGTTCTCAATTTCTTAAGCTTCAGAGGGAAAAAAGTCTCATTTCTTTTCCAGTGCAGTGATATGTATTATATATGAGTATGACTAGACAGCTAAAGGTTACCCAGGGGATAGAACTGTTTTCTAAATCCAGAAATGAATCCCCTTAACAATGAGAAGAGCACCATTTTGTTATTTTTTTCTAATAAACAATTTCTTGCCAAATATGCCAAGTGTTAAAAGCATTTATCCACCTTTATACTTTAACACATGACTTTATAATTTAACAATTCATATCAGGGAGAAATAAATATTTTCAATACAAGGAGAGAGAGTGAATTTAGAAGAGAATAGAAAACAATACTTGAAAAAAAAGAAAGTAGGTATAAAAATTATGAAAGAAAAGGAAACAGAATAGATATTAAGAAGCAAACCAGGGGAAAGAAGAGATACAAAAGTAGAGGAAATAGCATATAGAAGGAAAATAGGAAAAATAAAATCAAGGAGGAAAATATAAAATGACCAACAATTAAAACATTCTAACTTGTTTTAAAAATGCAATCACCTTCAAATTTATGGTATATACATACTGTGGTTCCTTTCCCCAAAGGAAAAAAAGAGTTGTATTGGAATTTTTTTTAATTTCCTGGGATATTAAGAAATATCTGTCTTTTATTTCACAGTTAGAATAAGTTGTTTCCTTAGAATACACCCTTACCAGAGAAAAGACAAGTGACACAAAGCTAAATTTATCTCAATAAGTAAATAGCCTCATAATTTGGGTACTGATGTGATCTGCATGACAATGCATTAAGTTACATGTGCACTAGATTCTTCTGTTTGAGACTAGTGAAACATTCTAATCCAGCGGTTCTCAACCTGTGGGTCGCAACCCCTTTGGCGGTCGAACGACCCTTTCACAGGGGTCGCCTAAGACCATCCTGCATATCAGATATTTACATTACGATTCATAACAGTAGCAACATTACAGTTATGAAGTAGCAACGAAAATAATATTATAGTTGGGTCACAACATGGGGAACTGTATTTAAAGGGCCAGAAGGTTGAGAACCTCTGTAAATCAATTTCACCAAATATCTTAAGAAAAAAAAGGTAAACTAGAGTAAAAAGAGAACAAAATCAAACAGACATTGCTTTTGAATCCAAAAGCAATGCAAACAATGATGTCAAAGAATCTCAATTAATATATTTTATTTTGAAGTACAGATAAGAATCTTGAATATAGAGTTTAAAAGGTAAATAAGAGCTGACCAAAATATTAACAAATTTTGAAAAGAATAAGGTTAAGTGGGCAAAAAAATAAGGCCACAGCAAATTAAGATTTATTAATTTTACCAATTACTTACGATTATATTTTGCTTAGCAAAGTGCAGTTCGCGTATAACATAATACAGACTGGCAACTACAGAGCAAATGTTAGCCCGGTATATATCCGAGAAGAGCTCGATGCCTGGGAGAAGCTGAGTGATTTCATACTGAGCATAGCAACGTTCAGCTTTAGGATGTGGAAGTGTGGTTCTCAGCAAACCCTGAAGATGATAAAAGGTGAGACAAAAAGCTGTAAATAGCATTGACAATAATGACACAGAAGGACAAGGACATGTATTACTTCCTAAAGTGCTTAGCACATGCCTAGCACACTCTACCCTGTAATAAACAGTACTTATCATTAACATTATCAGCATCAGAGGTTCCAAATGCTTTTGATGTTGCCTTTGAAATCCCATGGTAACTGGATACATATTATTTTCAAGAGAAATTATCATTATACTGTTATCATTTGAGAGGGATGATTTTGCATTGGGCATTATGGCAAATTCTTTATAAACACTATCTCATTTAATCCTCATTTAACCAACCCCTAGCAGGATTATTATCTCACAAAGGAAACAACCGAGGCTTAAATAACTTATCTGAGGTCACACAGCTAGTGGTGGTAGAAAGAAGATTCAAAGTCATATCTATTTAACTAAAAAAAACAACAAAAAACGATGTTCTTTTTACTCTATCAACCTATAAGTAAAGGAGGCAACAGCTTATTTCAGAAGTCTAAATCAAGTAGAGGTAATTCTTAATTTTAACTGAATTAATTGAAAAAGTGATTTATTTTATTTGACCAGTATTTCTTAAGTAAGTTATTTGACCAACATTTTACTAGATGTTGAGAAAAAAGATGAATACACAAAATCAAATTTTATATTTAGGAGTGCTTCTTATATTAAAAAAAATTAAAACTTCTCAGTGACAAATGCATTTAAAATTATTTTATGCAAATATCGGAAAGAATTTTCATCAGATTACTCATTAAGGTTATAAGGTAACTACTCTAAAATGCTAGGTAGTTGTTTAAATTTTTAGTCTTATAAATTTGCTTTGAAAATATAAAAAGAATCAACAGGTTTTAAAAAATGAATCCTGCCACCTAATTTAGGTATAGTATTATTAAGAAATATGTTCACATTAAGCAAAAACTGACATTTATTTTTAAATTACAGTTGACCTTTGAATTGCATGTAGAGGGCTAACTACATGCACTGATGTACGCCATTTTATACAGGGGCTTGTGCACCCATAGAAGTTACTATCTGTGGGGGAACCAATCCCCCATGGATACGGAGGGGCAACTAAGTTTTGGGGAAGTAAGAACTTATACACACATTCTCGACTATGTAGGGTCAGCATGCCCCCAATGCTCCAGTTGTTCAAGGGTCAACTGTACTTATTTCCTATAACATAAACTGCATTATTTTCAAGAACAAGAGGTAGAGTAGGTAAAGGATGCAATATGTGGAGGTGGAATCAGGTTATTGTTCCCTTTACACCTTCGCCTCTTCCCCTTCTTCCCTTTGAAGCTCAGGCAAGAGGTGAATAGAACATAAGAAAATTGAAAAGTCTGGCCTTACAGCCAGAGAAACTTTCCCCAAAGATCTTATCTATACAGCTGTCATATCAGACTCCTGTGATACACAGAACAAGGCGCCCATACTTCAAAGTAAACAGAACCTTCAGTACACTGCAAAGGCCCCAGTGACATTCCTGAATCTGAAAATGTCTTGTATTTCAGATAAAAGCTCCTTTTTTCTCCAGTAAAGTCAAACCCCAATCCTAGGAACTGCAAACACTCCTCATACTTCTGTGGCCTTCAACCTACTTCTTGCTTTCATTACATAGCATTCTTGATATCTTGGAATCGAGCAAAACTTTATTTAGGGATGAGGTAATCTAAGGCAACCAGACCAACTTTGCTGCTCACAAGCAACATGATCTTACTAAGGACCGGAGTCTCAGTTTCCTTATCTGCAAAACTCCTTCTGGAATCCCAAGGGGAAAACAGACTCTGCTGGGCACTAAAGGTGAAAGTGGCGAATGGGGTTCAGCCACAGAAGGAAAGATGGGCTTATGATATGTAATCAATGTTCATGCTATTTTCCTATCTGGACATTTCATGAATATGATAAACTACTACCCTTATTTTTTTTTACTGAGTGAATGGTGATGCTACTGTAGAAAGATAGACATCAAATATTACCTGAAAGAGTAATGCAGACAAAATGCAACAGTTGGATCTCTTCTCAACGTCCAACACCTTAATAAATCTAAATAAGTATAAGAAAAAGAAACTGATTCATAGACTATTTCTCAAAAATATTTTATATAAATACATCTCTTATATTCACAGACTTTCCAGAATTAAAGTAGCCTTTGTTATTTTGAAGGTGCTACATATTCCTGTAAGATCTAAAACACTGAGAATGATAAAAAATAAAATTAAAAAAACACCCATAATCCTACCACCTAAACATTGATTAGTGGCAACTTTTTGGCCCATTTCCTTCCAGACATTTTTCTGGTTATAAACACACATATTAAGACTAGAATTATGCAATACATATAACTTTATAAACAAATTTTATGTTCATGGACATAATGAGCCACATTATTACTTTACAGAACTTTAGTATCTTTACCATATGAACATACCATAATATAAAAGCATTCATACCATTTTGATTTGTTCAATACTGAGGTAAACACTGGTATCTACATATTTGAGCACTTTTCCCATTAGTTCTACGGAATAAATCCCTAGAAGTGGAATTTTGGGGGGAAAGGGGGTGTATAATTTTAAAGTTTTTAATGAGTATCCTCCTATCTAATAATAGACAAACATGGTAATTGACCATACCTTCGATACGCCTCCCATTGGCTAATCAGCATGATATGCAAATTAACTGCCAACAAAGATGGCAGTTAATTTGCATATACCAGCTGGGAGCGAAGACTGAAGACAACATGGAAGCAAAGCGCTACAGAAGGGAGCAAAGTAGAGGCGGCAGAGACAGAAACAGAGCGAAGGCTGCAGAGGCGGGAGGCGGGAGGAGAAACCCAGCCGCAGCGGCTGGGAGTGGGAGAAAAAAAACCCAGCCACAGCAGCTGGGAGCGGGAGGGCAAACCCAGCCGCAGCAGCAGGGAGCAGGAGAAAATAACCCAGCCGCAGTGGCTGGGAGCGGGAGGGCAAACCCAGCCGCAGGAAGCCCTATTCTTGCAGGAATCTTCCTGTAATGGGCCTCTAGTGGTTACATAATCCTTCCAAAAACTGAAACAGTGTGTTTTCTCACCAGCAGTATATTATGGACACACTAGTAAGTCTCTCCACCAAAGATTACGGTAATGCCTCTGAATTTACTGCTGTCTCGTGTTAAGTCTAGTAGAAGAGTTGGAATTTCTTTTCATGTGGGTCTTAAAATTCACAGCTAAAGCTATAACCACATTACCTTCGTCTAAGTCTTATTTAGATAAAACCAGTTGGTTTCACCGTATCCTTACTAATAAAAGCCTAAGTAGTCGTCATGCCGTGATGCCCTCACGCCATCAGAAGATGGCTGCATGCACAGCAGGTGTGCAGGTGAGGGGGGGGCTGGGCTTGATGCTGCGAGCATGTCACGGAGCCTGCCTGGGGGTTCCGCCTCCTCCCGGCTTCGTGTGGCAAGGTTTGCCTGGGGGTTCTAGGGGTCACGCCTCCCGGCTCCACACAGCAGGAGGTGGGACCCCTGGCTCCAACCTACCTCTTTGGGGCAATCCATCGAGGATCCCTGGATGGGTGGGCGGGCCCTACCTCTTTGGGGTGATCGATCACAGGGCTCCTGCACTGTGACAGGGCACAGGCCAGGCTGGGGGACCCCCCTCTGAGTGCACGAATTTCATGCACTGGGCCTCTAGTTGACTATATTAATTAATTAACATCTATCTGAGTTCAGCTTCTCTATGTGGATATTTGGGTGTGGGGTTTGCCCTCTGAGCAGCAGGGAGAAGAGTTTCCTCTGGTCAGGGAACCTCTGAGAACAGCCAAGGCCCCTGGAGTATCATCTATCCTGTGGAAGGCAGACCTGCAGCTGGACAATCAGAAATGACTTCCTGTTGGTTGAAAATCAGTAGATAGTAACTTCAGGGGCTCAGAGAAGCTGAGGCGCCCAACGGCAGGAATGCTGCAGCAGTTCTTTTTCAAGCCGTGAACCTTTATCAACCTTTCTCTTCTCTGCTGTCAAGCTCTACTAAGTCACAGCTCAGACTTATGTGGGGATTGTGTGTGTGCATATGTGTGTGTGCATGTGTGTGTGTATGTGTGTGTATATGTGTGTGTATGAGTTCTTTCCCAGGAGTGCAAAACAATCAAACTTCACAACATTGTTAAAAATGTTTAATACTTTACTGTTTAATACTTTTTAACTAGGTAATTTCTTACCTCCCCTGCTAAAGGATGCTAATTTTCTTAAAACAATGTGATTATTAACTAGTTATTCTTTTAAAAAATTTGCTTTGCAGCTCAAAATGCTATGCAGGTTTTTGCCCACCACGTCACATCCTATAGGTAAGCAATAAATGTAATATAACTGGGAGGTGAAGGAAACATGTACCTATACCCCTCCATACTTTTTTAAAAATATGGAACACTCCTCGAACTTCCCTGTCATCCTTATGCAGGGGCCATGCTAACCTTCTGTATTGTTCCACTTTAGTATATGTGCTGCTGAAGTGAATACTGCTCCTTCTTTTTAAATTTTTCACATTAATCAAATATTTGAGACATTTTTGCCCAGCCGGTATGGCTCATGGTTGAACTTCTTCTATGAACCAGTAGGTCATGGTTCCATTTCTAGTCAGGGCACATGCCTGGGTTACAAGCTTAATCCCCAGTAGGGGGCGTGTAGGAGGCAGCCAATCGATGAATTCTCTCTCATCATTGATGTTTCTATCTCTCTACCTTCTCCCTTCCTCTCTGAGGTCAATATACCAGTAAATACATTTTTTTAAAAGAAAAAAAAAGCACTTCACAAAGTCTTGGGATATTGCTTTTTCGTGGATATACTGATATACTACCAACCAGAGAAACTGCTGAGTATCGTAAGGATATTTAAAAAAAAAAAAAGATAATTTGTGATGCTACCTAAGTATAAGGCATTGCAACAGACTTTCACATGTTATGTGATGATAAGCTGAATAATGGTCCCCATGTCCTAAGATATCCATGTCCTAATTCCCAAAACCTATCAACACATTACCTTACATGACAAAAACAATAAAAAGACTTTGTAGATGTGAATAAATTAAGAACCTTAAGATGAGGTTATCCTGGATTAATTAGAGGGAAGCTATTAGCTATCATGCAGATCATTCCATTGTCACACTCACTGAGCTATCTTTGCCGATATTTCCGCCCCTTGCAGACATCCCCAAATGCCAACTCTGGACAGGAATTCCTCACTGTAGTCTTTGGAACGTGGAGGTGAACAGCTGTTGGTGGCATTGGTGACCGTGGTGCCCAACTCTTTCCATGTATGCAGCACATCTTGTTTTCTGAATATGTCATCAAGAGCTTGACACCAGCATTTAAAAGCAGCCCTAGAACAGAAACAGAGCATCGAGCATTCCATTCTCCGAGACCTATATCATTAAATCTTTCCAAAAGGGAAGGTGAATACACCGAAGAAACATTTTAATTAAAACCTATACCAGCCCTAGCTGTTTGGCTCGTGGACAGAGCATCAGCCTGTGGACTGAAGGATCCCAGGTTCGATTCTGGTCAAGGGCACATGCCTGGGTTGCAGGCTCAATCCCCATTAGGGGGCATGCAGGAAGCAGCCAATCAATGATTCTCTCTCATCATTGATATTTCTATCTCTCTCTCCCTCTCTCTTCCTCTCTAAAATCAATAAAAATATTTTTTAAAACTATATCATTTGTATATTATATATGCATAACCATTTCTCTTAGGTAGAATTTGATGAATAAATGTAACAATGTAATATTATTGAAGAACTAGCAATTACAAAAGACAATATTTTTTCACAATTAAAAAAGTGTTCTGTAGACTCCTTAAAAAAAATCTACCTTTTCTTTCCTGCGAAGACAAGAAGACTTCCAAGTTGATGCAATGCCTGAACTTTAAGACTTCTTTGATTGCTGGCTTGGAGAACATCTGTATTTTAATCAAGTAAAAGAACAAAAATCAGTTCCTGAAAAAGATTTCCTTTCTATTTGCAAGAACACTTCAAACTGTATTATTCCTTAATTGTGTACGGTAGCAAACTGCACACTAGTAGGGCCTTCAAATGCCACGTGATATATATACAGAAAGAGAGTAGACGATGTTCTAGTTAAAGACTGTGGAGTGGGAGATTGGGTCTAACAACAGGTAAGAAACATGGAGAAAGTGAAAGAAAAATCACGCAGGTAGAAAGGCAGAAAAGGCATGCAAGGGAGAAAGGGCTGGGTATATATGAGATGACATGTGTGGCTGGAGCATGGTTTTCCTGGGAGGGTGAAGAAGAAGTCGTGGTAACATTACAGAGGCATCTGAATGCCTTGTGGAAAAAATGTGGATGTTATTCTATATTAGAAGAGAAACTTTGAGCAGGGATTTGACAAGATTACAGCATATCAGATTCTTCCTTTTATCCAAATGCACAAAAGCAAATTTTTTAATATCACCTGAATTTGGGGGGTGGGTGTAGGGGTTGAGGGGTTCTGATGAATGCATGCTTTCAAGAATATGTAGCTAAAATGCCCAACCGACATGGTAATGGTTTCTAATGAGGCTGTACTTCCCCCTAGAGGTATTTTGGAAGTCTTAGGAAGGGTTTTGTTAGTCGTCACTATGGGGCATCTCCTGGTATTTTGTAGGTGAAGACCAGAGACACTGGATGGCCTGCAACGCACAGAACCTTCACCCACAGTGAAGAAAAAGATGAGAAACCCGTTTGCAATATTCTTATTCTAACATCTAACTTCATTCTACACAAAAAAAGGGTATATGTGCATGTTTTCAAAATGCTCTGAATTTGCCAGAAATGCAACCACACACTGTGGTACTCTGTTTTGTTTAGAACTTTACCTAGATTTACTTGCTATTTTAGAAAATTATATCACCAAGATAAACACTGCTGATGCCACGTGTCACCAGTACAACAACGAACCACTTAGCATTCGGAGCTGTGACATCCTGGTATGAGCATCTGATTGCTTCACTGTGCCTTCCACTGCTTGAGTACTTACATACCAACAATAGCATTTATTGAAAAGTGACTTGAGTTTCACATTGATTTGGGGGGGAAATAATACATGTAGGAAGAATATATTTAATGTAAATTTTACTCCAGAGAGTAGAGGGGGAATTGCAGAATGACTGCTACAAAAAAAAAAAAAAATAGGAGATGTTGGGTCTACAACATGGGTTGAGTATCTACTGCTGAATTTATGAAAGACAAAGAAAGTAAAATCAGCTGGGGCAGAGCACAAGAACTTGACAGTGGCCACATCCCGACCAGCGGTTGAGAGATTAAGTTACTAAAGAGGGATGGTCAGAAGGCTGGCCTAAGATCTTGCAATGTGGCAGCCAGGCTGGGGGAAGTGGGCAACAGGAGGAGCTGGAAGCTTCTTGTCTCGACTCTGTTCTGTCACAGTCCGCAAGGTATGACAAATAGATTCTATTTTAGGCTCTTTCACCCCTTCTTTAATTCTATTTTTAAAAATAACATTTAAGCCTAGCCAGTGTGACTCAGTGGTTGAGCATCAACCTGTGAACCAGGAGAAAATGGTTCGATTCCCCGTCAGGGCACATGCCCGGGTTGTGGACTGGATTCCCATTCAGGGGTGTGTAGGAGGCAGCCAATCAATGATTCTCTCTCGTCGTTGATATTTCTATTGCTCTCTCCCTCTCCCTTCCTCTCTGAAATCAATAAAAATATATAATTTCAGGATTAAATGTAATACAGGTAATCATATTGAAAATAAAGACACAATGAGTAAATCTTACCAATAGTTTCATAATATGAAGAAATTACGAGTCCGAGCTGTGAATAGGGAAGTTTGCTTTTCTCCACTGAACTGAAAACTCTGAAGTGTTCCTGAGAAAGGTCGGGGGGTGTGGGCATGTGCATCTCTTCTGTCCCCAGGCAAAATTCCACCTTTCCAGCAGCAAATCTGGTGTTTATTCCTTTGTCTCCTATTCATGAAGAAAATGAATAAGAAATTTAAAATGGAAAAAAGGAGGGAAGTTCATGGTGAAGAAGAAGGTATAGAAATGGAAAGGGAGGAGAGAGGAACGATTTTGTATGTAGCTGAGACTTATTTGCAGTTTGGGGAACTTAGTTTCCTTAAACTTAGTATCTAGAATCATTTCTAAGAGCACGCATGTGTGTGGATTGGCTCTGTGCTCTAGCTATTTCACAGTTTCGCCAGAATGTAAATGTTGAGACAATGCTTTGCTTCTCTTGGGGATTGGTGGAAGTAAAACCACTGGGGTTTGCCTTTTTTTAAGAGCTTCCAAGAGTAAGATGTGAGTTTGCCTCTGGGCAGAGACCTCTATGATAAAAGCAACACTTAGGTAGTTTTGCTTAGCTCCTGTATACTCATACCTATGACTTCTTTTATGGAGTCAATCCATCTCATATTTGGTCTCCTCTTTTCCTTCTGTATTCTATTTTCCCAGCATAGTGTCTTTTCCAAAGAAGCCTATCTTTTCATGATGTGCTCTAAGTAGAACACTATTTATTTTATTTATTTTATTTTTTTGCCTCCAGCAACATTTCGGGCTTAATTTACTTTAGGCCCCACTGGTTCATCTTTCAGGCAGTCCAGGGTATCTATAGAGCTCTCCTTCAACACCATATTTCACATGAATATTTGATTCATATTTTAGTATTTCAAAAGAACATTTTGGTACCAGTTAAGATTCAGAGTGAGTTGATATAAACCATTCTTGGGAATTTTATTTCCTTTTTTATTACCTTAATCATTGTCAATGTATACCATAATTGAAAGAACTTTAAACATAATATGGAGAGTTAATTTAATGTAATATGAGTCTGTTAACAGTACAACCAAAATCTATGGATACGTATCATAGGTTTTTGCAGAGGGCAGCTGGCTTGGAGAACATCTGATCTTTATTATTTTCTTCCTTCTGTTTACAGTGGGCTTTTCTTGTTGCTCTCTTTCTAACTCTTTGAGTTGTAAGGTTAGATTATTTATTACAATGTTTTCTTGTTTTTTGAGGTAGGCCTGTAGAGCTATGAATGTCCCTCTCAAGACTGCTTTCACTGTGTTTCATAGATTTTGGATTGTTGTGTTTTCATTGTCATTTGTTGCCATTGTGCTTTTTATTTCTTCTTTTATCTCTTTGGTAGCACAATTATTGTTTAATAGCATGCTATTTAGCCACCAGGTGTTTGATTTTCTTCCATTGTTTTTATTGTAGTTGATTTCTAATTTTATGCCATTGTGATCTGAGAAGATGCTTGATATGATTTCTATCTTCTTGAATTTGAAGAGACTTTGCCTGTGTCCCAATATGTGGTCTATCTTTGAAAATGACCCACGTGCACTTAAGAATGTATATTCTGTGGCTTTGGGGTGGGATGTTCTCAATATGTCAATTACATCTGATCTTGTGAGTCATTTAGGATTGATGTTTCTTTGCTGATTTTTAGTTCAGAGGATTTGTCTAGTGGTGTTAGTGGGGTATTAAAGTCCCCTACTATGACTGTATTGCTGTTTATCATTTCCTTGATATCTTCCAAAAGTTTTTTTATGTATTTGAGTGCTCCTGTATTGGGTTCAAATATGTTTACCAGAGTTATATCTTCTTGTTGAATTGCTCCCTTTAGTATTAGGAAGTGGCCTTTCTTATCTCTTGTTATGGCCTTCACTTTGAGGTCTAATTTGTCAGATATAAGTATTGTTACCCCAGCTTTTTTTTTCACTTCCATTCACCTGAAAACCTTTTTTCTATCCCTTCACCATCAGTCTGTGTGAGTCCTTTGTTCTGAGGTGGGTCTCCTGTAGATACAGATATATGGGTCATGTTTTCTTATCCATTCAGCTACCCTATGTCTTTTGATTGGGGCATTTAATCCATTTGCATTTAAAGTTATTATTGATAGATACTTGTCTGTCACCATTTTTATTCTTTATGCCTGTATTCCTTCTTCCCTTCCTATTTCTTCTTTTCACAGCAGACCCTTTAGCATTTCTTGCATTGCTGGTTTGGTGGTAATAAACTCCCTTAGTACTTTTTTGTCTGTGAAGCTCCTGATTTCACCCTCAACTTTGATTGATAGCCTTGCTGGACACAGTATTCTTGGATTCAGACCCTTGCTTTGTATGACTTTGTATATTTCATTCCATTCCTTTCTGGCCTGATGTGTTTCTGTTGAGAAATCAGTTGATAGTCTGATGACAGATCCCTTGTAGGTAACTTTCTGTCTCTCTCTGGCAGCCTTTAAGATTCTTGCTTTGTCATTGGTGTTTGCAAATTTAATTATAATGTGTCTTGGTGTTGGCTTTTTTGGGGTTCATCTTGTTTGGGACTCTGTGAGCTTCTTGGACTTCTTCCCAATACCAGGGAAGTTTTCTGTCATTATTTCTTCAAATAGGTTTTCTAATCCTTGCTCAGTTTCCTCTCCTTCTGGCACCCCTATTATGCAGATGTTGTTTCATTTCATGGTGTCCCCAAAGTTCCCTTAGGCTCTCCTGTTTTTTAAGTATTTTTTTTTCCAGTTGTTGCTCTGCTTGGGTATTTTTTTTTCTACCTTATCTTCTAGCTCATTTACGTGGTCCTCCAATTATTCTAGTCTACTGTTGATGCTTTCTATTGTGTTCTTTATTGCAGTGATGTCATTCTTCATTTCTTCTTGGTCTTCTTCATTTCCTCTTGGTTCTTGCACATATTGTTGAATTTGTCTTCCATCCTTTTCAGTGTCCTTATGACCATTGCTCTGAATTCTTTCCCTGACATATTGCTTGCCTCTATTTCATTTACTTCCTTTCCATTGATTCCTCCTTTTCTTTCCTATGGGGACTGTTTCTTTGTCTCCCCATGTTCACTCCTTTCAGCGTGTCTGGTTATGTAGCTCCCTCTCTCTCCTGTGCTGACTCTCTTTAGGCCAGTGGTTCTCAACCTTGGCTGCACATTAGAATCACCTGGGAATCTTTTTAAAATCCTGATTTCTGGGCCTCATCCTCTGGGAATTCTGTTTCTTTGTTATGGGGTGGGCCACATCATTAGTAATAAAGAAACAGAATTTCCGGAGATGAGGCCCAGAAATCAGGATTTTAAAAAGATTCCCAGGTGATTCTAATGTGCAGCCAACATTGAGAACCACTGCTCTAGGTAATCTCTGACCTTTCCATCCACAGATTGCCTCACTAGCTGTGTCTAATTCACCAATTCTGGGTGGATGTTATTTGATTCAGTTGTTCCTTTTATCTGCTCTGTGAGAAGGCACAGGACCCATCCACGTATTTGGTCGCCACCTTGTCTCCCTGTGGACAAACTTTTTAGGCACCCACAGCCAGGGAGGCTGGAGTCTCAATGTTCGTGGGTTTACAGAGGTCCCTGGCTGTTGTGGTTGTAGGGTCCCAGGAGGTGTCCAAGGTCTCCCTGGTTGAAAGTAAGGATGGGCTTTTGATCACAGCCACTCTCCCCTTTAAAATGGCGTGGTCTCTGCAACAGAGCTGGCCACTCAGGGAGAGATTTCAGCAGTAGTAGAGGCTACCTGGCCAGGGGAGCCTGTCCACCAGTCCTCAACAGGCCTGTGGAATATACTGTCCCTCATTCACAAATACAGACACTCCATGCATGTCCATACACTCTCCTTTAGCTCTCTCAATCACACACTACCTTGCAGCCTGCCGTCCTGTCAGATGCCATCTTGGATCCATCAATGAGAAATATTAATGATGCTTATATTAAAACATATTCATTTCTTTGATACTGATAAAGTAATGTTTTGATAAAAAAATTCTAGTTAACTCAGTATGAATCAATTCACCTACTCATGAAAATTAAACAAGACTGTAGCACAATACTTGCATAGAAAATGGTAAGACCATAGATGTACAGAGTCAAAACATTAATAAATATTGGTATGGTAGTTTCACAGGAAGCATAAAAGCAGATGAGACAGTGCCTTGGTTGGAATAAAGTGAGAGATGATGTGATCCACTAGGCAGGAAGAAAGTGCAAGGCAGCAGTGAGTGGGCATGGAAGTCGGGGGAGGAGGCACCTGTGGCAGATAGATCTGCAGGTGGCATCCCCATCTAAGTAATGACTAAGGGATACAGAGCAAGTATTTTTACCTTGTGTCTGTGCAAGAAATAATGAAAGCAACTTTCTGCTGTGTCGGATTGATCTGTTATGATATCTGGACTTTTCCAAAGTCTCTCTAAAACATCTCAACGTATCTGTCACATCCACGGGCACAGAGAGGAGCCCTTTGGCATGGCTGTATTCTGAAAGGAAAAGGAAGAGTAACACTCAGGATGAAATGCGTCAGCAAGCAAACTAGTAGCAAAAGACTAATTCAGAGAATTTCTTGGTCCCAAATTAAAGCTGCTAAATTCAAAGCCTCCAGGTATGTAGCAGGTATTTCAATATTCAGGTAATTTTTTCTGTATGTTTGAAAGTTTGTTAAAAAAAAAAACACCTTAGAAAACTTTTGATTCTTATAAAATGCAAAAAAAACCCACAAAAACTCTAGATCTTGTCAATTTTTCTTATGAAGCCTACAAAAAAGAGAGAAAGCAAAAAAGTTTAGAGATGAGCAACTGCTCTCTTAATAAAAGGACACTCTCTAACAATAGAGCAGAGGCAAGGAAGATGGGGTCATAATAGAATATGAAACCAACAAACAGTCCTGATAAAAAAGAGTTGCTATAAGGTCTCTGGAGAGGAAATGACCATCCAAGAATTAGGGTGCAAAAAAGATGATCATGAAGCAGACACACACACACACACACAAAAACAACAACAACAAAACAAAACAAGAAATAAAGACTTCGAACAGAGTAACAAAGGAATTTACTTCTTTAACAAGTTAAATAGTCCGAATACTCCCTGCAAAATCTGAGGTCCTGAGAGTACTGCAACTTTTAGGGAATGCAGCTAAGAGGTTAAGAGGCAATACCCCTGCCCTCGAGAGTTTACAGGATAGCTGAAGAGATGAAACATCTGAAATAGGCATATTAAAATCACACTGGCAGAGTGTCTACTTACATGCTAAAACAAGGGAAACATTGAGGTGAGAGATCAGCATAGAGAGGAAAATGTGAGCTAGGAAGACTTCATGAGAGAGAAGGTATGCCAACTCTGTCTTAGAAGATGGGGAGGATTTGGTTAGGAAGAAAGAGGCAAGGGGGTTTAGATCCTTAGAATAAGAATAGCTGAAGTTGATTAAGCACTTACACTATACCAGATACCATCTATATATATAAAAGCCTAAGTGACCAGCAGACTGGTTGACCAGTAGCTATAATGTGCAACGACCACCAGGGGGCAGACGCTCTGACCAGTAGCTATGATGCACACTGACCACCAGGGGGCAGATACTCAACACAGGAGCTGCTGAGCTGTGGTGAGTTGGCAGCTGTGGTTCTCGGGTGACACACCCAGAACCAGAGAGGAGGGAGCCCAGTTGTGGGGTGTGTCACCCTAAAACCGCCCTCTCGCAATCTGGAACCCCTTGGGGGATGTCAGAGAGCTGGTTTCAGCCTGATCCCTGGAGGCCAGGCCAACGGACCCCACCATGCACTGGGCCTCTAGTTCTAAATAATTTACCTCGATAGTCTCATCAAACCCTAAACACAACTGTAAGAGGTAGGATGAGGAAAGAAGGCATAGAAAAGTCTGGTAGCTTCCCTCTAGTCACAGAACTAGCTGTGCAAGGAGCGGTATGGCAGCAGCAGTAAGGGTGGTCATTTGGTCACAGTGAGATGCCATGGCCAGTCCTCTTGAACAAAGAAGGGTTTGCCAGGGGCCTGAAGCCCCCACTGAGTGAATGCCCTTCATCCTCTTTACTGGGGAGCTGAGCCAGGGTTTTGAGAAGGACCCTGACAGGAAGAAAGTGATGTTTTAGGAAGAGTCAGCTGACAGTTGTATATCAGCTGACAGCAGACTTTAATAGAAGAAGGTTGGTGGCTGAGAGACTGACAGCATTGTGTGATTTGAACTTGACAAAGGCAGTAGCAATGTAAACAAGGGAGGGACACAGGGAACTTTCCATTGTTGAAGCAACAGGAAAAGTGGTTAAATTGGCTATGTGGGGGAAAACGAAAAAGGGGTGGGAATTACCTATTCCCTCTCCTGTCAGGGCCAATGATCTTGCTTCTTACCTCACTTGAAAAAACTTGAAGCAATCTAAAGGGATTTCCCACAAGCCCCCACCAGTATATCCACCCATGCCTATTTACATCTCAACATCATCCCTCCAGCAGTTCTCCTTTCCCCAAATCATTAATTTTCTCTGTGCTGAATATTTCCCAGCGGCACATTTTGCTGTTTGTTTTTTTTCCCTGATTTTAAAAAAATTGAAAATGTTATGTCCACTGCAGCATTATTTACAATAGACAAGACAGGGAAACAACTCAAATGTCCATCGGCAAATGAATGGAGAAGGGGAATGTGGTGTATATATACAGTGAAATAAGAAAGAAGGAAATCCTGCCATTTGTGACCACATGGATGGACCTTGAGGGTTTTATGGTAAGTGAAATAAGTCAGACAAAGAAAGGCATATGCTGTATGACCTCACATGTGGAATCTATATAAACCAAACACACAGATAGATAGAATAGACTGGTGATTGCCAGGGGTGGGGTGGGGATGGGCAAAATAGGTGAAGATGGTCAAAAGGTAAGATTTCCAGTTATAAGTTCTGGGACATGGTGACTATATTTGAACTTATAAAAAGTGAATACTTTAATTTAAAAAAGTAAAAATCCTTTCTCTTGACTCTACTTTCCCCTCAAGGTACCATTCTATTTCTCTGCACCATGTTTACAACAAAACGCATTAAAAAGTTCTGTATTCATTGTTTCCCATTCACTCTTGAACCCACTTAAATCAGACCTCCCCCTCCCCATCACTCCATCCCAAAGTTCTTCAATGTGGCTAAATGTAATGTTCAATTTTTAGACTTTACCTCACCTCTGACCCTTTACCTTACTACTCTCCACCATCCCTCTCCCACCAGGCACGCTACCAGGCCTGATCTTCATTGGTGCCCTTTCAGTTTAGACTCTCCTCTAACCTTATAGCACCCAAGAAAAAAATATGCTAGATATCAGTGGTCATGAGAAGATACTTTCTCCTGACTAATTGTGATAATATGGTAATTTTTAGATGATCCTGCATATTATAGGTTTCACACTGAGTTGTGATCATGAAAATCTTGGCATCCAGCTTAGAGCTCTTTATAAGACTCTTAGACCTCTTGGAGCAGTATCTTGGCCCACACTTTTAGGCTTATTTAGAAAGTTTTAGAATGGTGATTTTTTTTTCAGTGAAACTCAGATCATTAGCATGTTTCTAAGCATGGTGGGCCTTATGCGTGTCACCATGACATGTTTGCAAGCTGGTACTCCGTCCTGTCCCTGCCATCATGCTCCCTCAAGTCCCCTCTCCCCTAAGCATGCACGGTCCTGCATGATCCTGAACAAGGTATACTCCCACTCCTCCCACCGCCACCCTTATGCACACCACCCTGAAGATTATAAATTTCTGCTCTGTTTTTCTTGCAAGAATTCATGCACCTGGATTTTATCTGTTTCTCCTTAGAGAGTGAGATCAGGGAAAGAAGCCAGCAGAGGAACAGGAAGAAGCTGGAAGCCCTCACATATTAATATTTTGAGACAGTCAGTTACTTTCTCTAGGCCTTTGTTTCAAACATCTGTCAAAAGTGGGATGAAAAAAAAGTGGGGTAAATATTATTTACCTCTGAAGGTTACTTTTTTACCTGTGTGTGAAGTGTCAGCGTAGTGCCTGCCATAGAGTAAGCATTCAATAGATGGAGGCTCACATTATGACTGTGAGTCAGGTGGTTTTAAAATATATATTAACACGTACCAGTACCAGGCTAGGCACTGAGGAGGTGAACAAAGCAGACCCGCTCCCTGCTCTTACAGAGCTTGCATTCCACAACAGAAATCATAAAGGCATGCGGTGCCAAGAAGACAGGAAGAAGGGGAAGTGACTGCCATCGCTAAAATAGGGGTCAATAAAATTATCCTCCTGCTACTTTTATCAAATATCTACTCATAAATCATTCTTTTATTTTCTAAACTCTATTGTGCTATTTGATTTTCCTTTTTTTCAAGCCCTACTGTACCTTTTTCCTTATGGTCTAATTAGGGTTCTGTTTGGTGTTTTGTGGCTGCCTACATGAGATTTAAAAGAAAAAAAGCAATAAGGAAATATCAGCTTCAGAGGCCTTATCCTGACATCTGTCTCAAGGAGGTTCCTGTATGAAAATTCCCATGGATAATTCAAGAAGCTATTTCAAAGCCACAGCAGTTTGAAATAGGCGAGAAGAAGAAGACAAGGAGAAGTGGGAGGAGGAAGAAGGGAAGAAAAATGAAGAGAATCATTATGTCTCTCAGTGTACCAGTGGAGACATTAAAACTGAAATGCCAATCGCTCCTGGAATATGGGTCCACAAAGGAAAACTCCCAGGGAGTACACGAAATTTGTGCTGCTTTCTACACATTTGGTCACATCAGTCCAAATGTCCAGAGGCCGTAATAAAACACACCTGCCAAAGGGCTGAAAATTCCAACATACCTGAAGACTGAACAACCCTATCAGGAAACTTAACTACCAATAAGGTCAAGACTCAAGAATGAGGCTCCAGACAGAATGCAAACACAGCTCCAATAAGATACATAACCACAGAGTTCTCTCCCCTATGAAGCTTAACAAGCAGGCAAGTTACTCATCCATACAAATAATAATCAATAAAGCAGGGTATTCTCACTTCTCCAAATCCTACAGAGACCTTCCCAAATTACATATGCATTATTAAATAGTTAGAGGGAGAATGGAATGCTTTTAAATAATGAGAACACCAAATGTTTCTAGGCACTGGAGCATTACAACATCTGTTCCGGAGAAAGAAATGTATCAAACATTAGTAACAAATGCTGTTATGCCAAAAGGAAATATATGATGTTCGAAAGAAGCAATTTGGTGTGGAAAACATCAAGAATATGCTTGGTCTTTTAAAAGACTTGCAAACAAGTTGTGGTGACATATATAAGACCAACCATGATTATAAATATGTTAATGATCTGAGTTGAGTCCACTGAAAAAAATTCAGCATCCTAAATATTTGCCAAATAAGCCCAAAAGTGTGGGCCGAAATACTGCTCCAAGAGATCTGAGAGTCTTATAGAGCTATAATCTGAATGCCAAGATTTTCATGATAATAACTCAATGTGAAACCTATATTTAATATGCAGGATTATCTAAAAATTACCATACTATCATAATTAGTCAGAAGAAAGTATCTGTCTTCCCATGACCACTGATATCTATCATGTATTTTCTTGAGTGATATAAGGTTAGAGTAGAGTCTAACTTGAAGGGGCACAAATGAGGATCAGTGCTCAGTGGAGCACTTATGGGCTAAACAATCAGACCAGGGTTTGAATCACAATTACAGTACTTACTAGTAACATTTCATTCTCTCATCTGTAATGTAAGCATAAAAATACCTATTACTAAGATTGCAAAAATTAAAGCACCTAGTGGTTGCCAAGTGACAAATATAGTGCCTGCCACTATAATATTCTTTAAGTTTTTATCCATTCAAATATTCCTGCTCTAATCATTACTCAAACTGGCTTATACCTCCACCACCATTGAGATTCAACCCAGAAGATCCCTGTGGCCGGATTCCACCTGCCTTCCCGCCTGTCCACCACCTTGACTTTCCAAATGAGCTTTTAAAAACAGATAGGCACAGTGCTTTTCTGACATAATGCTTCTATCACCAATAAGCACCTACTGTCACACGGGTCTAGAATTTTACTAGGTATGTCTTTTCTATCCCTTCTATGGCAGTCATTATTTTGATAACCAGCATTTTGACACATTTTCTCACATCTGCCAGTCCCTTTTTAGGATGTAGGGGATAATATAAATCACATTCTGAGTTATGGATTCCAAATTTGGGGATCTCCAGAGTTTTAACAGACAAGATCAAGAAAAGGAGAACACACCCGGGAAGAATCACACTCTTTGACTGGAACTAGTCACATATTATGACCACATGAATCCTTCAACTGTTTATTGAATATGAGGGATACTTGGATTTATCCTGGACAGTAAAACCTAAACTTTATGGTCACCAACCTCCTTCTACTGGACCCTCTACAGTACTCTGCAGCCCTTCCGTCTTCCCTTCTCCTATTTACCTCAAGGGCCAGTCCACTCTTTCACATTCTGAAATCTCCTACCCTATCAGCCGTGGCTATGCTTTCAAACCCCTGCTTCATGAATAAAATCTTCAATACCCAGTGAGAATGCCTTCAACTGCTGCTCTTCCCACCTACCAACATTCCCACATGTGAACCTCTTCTCTTCTCCTCCCCTTCTGCCCGGGGTGTTCCACCCTCCTGTCCAAGGCCAGTTCCCCTGCAAACATTTTAATTATGGAAGACCTGTCAAGCAGAACGCAACAGCAAACCTTGCTTTAAAAGAGTTTCAAGGTAAACTGGTACTCACCTGAAAGGATGAGCTTTTGGAGGAAATCTGAGTCGTTTTCTGTGTCTATCAGTTGACTGGGGGGAGAATTAATCTTGATTTGCTTCCCAATAAAATTTCGGCAGGTTATCTTAAAAAGGAAAGATGAAAAAATATAACTTAGGTATTTATAGCCCAAAATTTGGCTTGCTTAAAATGTTTATCTTATTTTTCATTTGTCAAAAATAAAAAAGAGAGACAAAAGGGTGCTACAAATAAAAACTCGCAGAGACTTTTGGGGAAAAAAGCAGCCACATAATTTTTCGTATTTCTTTAGTACAGCACAGCTGGAAGAGCATTAGGCAAATTATGTAGAACAATTAGAATATAATTTTCAGATATTCTATAAATTTACAAGCCTGAATATATCTCCCATTATGTAAGTTGAGACATAGTTAAAATATAGGCTGCTTTTCCAATGACAGATTTTTCCACCCTACTCATAATTAACACAATTTAAACTTCCCTCATGAAGTTTTTCAAAACTAACTTCCCCTATAGTATTTTAAAAATTTATTTTCTAACAGATACTTGAGTGCTAAAATTATAAAGTATCTTAAAGTGAAACATTTTTAAACAGAAGGAAATTATTTTAAAAGGTCCAAGATCCTCTTCTCCCTGTTGCTCCCTTCTCACTCCTTGAGCTAACCTATTGCTCCAAATACAGCCCCCTTGCACCCTAGTCTGATTAGATGCTGCTGCTTGATTGTCCCCTGTAGGTACTTCTACTATGAGATGTAAATACAGCCTAATGAAATGCAAATTCCTTCCCAAGCCTTATATGGTCCTATTTGACCTAGTCCTTCCTACTTCTCCAGCTTCACTAACAAAATTTTATTGAACACTTATTATGTGCCAAGCTCAAGGACTATATAGCAGAGAACAAAGAAAACAAAAATTCCTGTTCTTATGAAACTTATTCTAGTGGAAGCAGAGAGATAATAAATAAAAGAGAAGTACATTATAGAGAATATTAAAGAGTTATAAATACTATACAGAGAAATTAAGCAAACAAGCACAAAATTTTTAATAGAGTAATGAAGAAAGTACTCACAGAGAATATGGCATTTAACAAAAATGCAAGAGAAAGGCAAGGGAAAAGTCAATATGGATATTGGGGAGGAGGATTCCAAGCAAGGGAACAGCAAAGGCAAAGACCCTGAGGCAGAACTGTCTTAAAGAACAGGGCAACCTGAGGAGGAGTCATAGGAGAGGAGTTACTGGGGGATACACGGGGATAAGTTATGTAGGGCATTAAGGCCATGATAGGATGTTCATTTTAACTCGGAAGCAGATGGGAAGTCGCTTTTGGGTTTAAAATGGGGTAATGACATGGTTGACTTAGGTTTTTAAAAGTTGTTCTATCTACTGCATTGAGACTAGACTGTGGGCTGGAGGCAGAGTTTCAAGGAGGTTGGAAGCAAGACCACTAATTAGGAAGTCATTGCATTGATCAAAGAAAATATAACTGTAGCTTGGATCAGAGCAGGGGTTGTGGAGGTAGCAAGATGTGGTAAGGTTCTGAATAAATTTTGAAGGTAGGGGATTTGGCAACCAATTTGAAGTGCAGTGTGAAAGCAAGAGAAGAATCAGGGGTGTCCCCTAGGTGTCTGGCCTGAGCAGCTAGGAGAGTGGTGTTGTTCAGTGGTTGAGCGTCAACCTATGAACCAGGAGGTCACAGTTCGATTCCTGGTCAGGGCACATGACCAGGTTGTGGGCTCTATCTCCAGTCGGGGGCATGCAGGAGGCAGCCAATCAATAATTCTCTCTCATCATTGATGTTTCTATCTCTCACTCTCCTTCTCCCTTCCTCTCTGAAATCAATAAAAATATATTTTGAAAATTAAAAAACAACAACAATGTGGAGGACTTGGCAGAACAGGTTTGTTTGAGATGAGCTAAATGTGAGAAGTGTATTAAATATCTAAGAGACAATGTTGATTGGGCAGTCTGGTATTTTGATGAGTCAATTTGGTTAGGCTAAACCATGAAGGCTAATGAAGGGAAGAATCTATTTTTTAACATACATAAACCTCAATCCAGTTATTCAATCAAACTGTAATCTAGGTGCTATTATGAAAGAATTTGGCAGATACTAATTAAAGTTCCTAATAAATTGACTTTAATTAGGGAGATTATCCTAGGTGGGCCTAACCCAATCAGGGAAGTCCTTGACAGTGCAGGTGATCTCCAGACTCCAAATTCCAACCAGCCTCCAGATCTAAAACTGTTCTGGACCCAGTGGATTCTCCCTGAGTGACTTCTTATGGATAACAACTTCTGGCCACACCTGTAGGGTCCCTTCCTGCTCTTGATCCTAACTGCCTACCCTACAGATTTTGGACTTGCTTAGTCAGCCCCCATGATCATATAAGCCAAATCCTTGTAATAAATCTAGAGAGATAGATGATAGGTAGGTAGGTAGATGATAGATAGATAGATAGATAGATAGATAGATAGATAGATGATAGATAGATAGATAGATAGATAGATAGATAGATAGATAGATAGATAGGTCTTACTAGTTATACTTCTCTTATTGAACCCTGACTGGTACAGGCAATTAGATATGTCAATACAGAATTCAGGAGAAAGGTCTAGAATGGAGATGTAATTTTGATAGTCATTATCATAAAGATGATACTCAGACCCAAGAGTGAATTAACTCACCATGTCAAAGAATGTGCACAGAGAAGACAGAGGACCAAGAACAGAGTCTTGGGACACACTTAACACTAAGATATTGGGGAGAATGGGAGTAAGCAACAAAGAAGACAGAAGAGGAACCCCTATCTCTCTTGTCTGCAACACTGCAGCCTGGGCCTTCTTTCTGTCCCATCTCAGGACCTCTGCCCTTCTTCCTTTGAACTGGAATGCTCTTTTTCAATGAATGGCTGGTGCCTTCCCACCAAAGGTTACCAGCTCCAAGAGGCCTTGCCAATCATGCTTGCTAAAGTCTCCACCTCCAACCACAGCCTATCTCTATTCTATTGACCTAGTTTGTTTCTTCAGAGAACTTCCACTGATTATAAATCTTTTAATACATCAGTTTACATGTTTATTATCTGATCTTCCTGCCACACCTCCAAAATTAAGCCCCATGAAGCAAGAACTCAGACTGTATTCTATCTACATAGAATATACAGGAGGAAAGGATATGCAAAGGCCATGGGGAAGCTTTGTGAAAAGAAGAAATGGAGTCCTTGCAGGGCAGCTGCAACACATAGGCACACAGACAGGTATAGGGGCAGGCACTGGATGTCAGCACCCACGGATGCCAGAGGCCCATGGGCAGGACTATATGAATGTAATGGCTCTGATACTGGCTCAAACACTGTCCTCAGTGTTGCTAATGGATAAATGAGCCCTGATAAGAACTTATTTTAGTTTACCCTGTTATAGAAAATACTGGCACACAGCTGGCTTTCAATAATGTTTGTTGATTTGAATGATAAATGCCTACATGAAACGTATAACACTTATCTAATTCCTAAATCTTTGTTACATGTGTACTAATAAGAAATCACAACTGCATAAATAATAGAGTCAACCCACCTTCTCATTATATTCGGCCTCATATCTTACACAAGGTTGTTGAGTAATATCTGGGCCCTCGAACTTGTATATTCTCAGAAGGAGCTGGCGCTGTGCATACACCAGGAGTGGTGTCACTTGCTCTGTGTATCTCTCACTAGACAGGGTAAAAATACATTAAAAAGCAAACATTAGTTAAAACATTTTTTTCAGTGAAGTCTATCACTTTTAATTGCCCTTACACCAGTACTTACTGTGAAATTATATTGAATTGAATGGCAAGTGCTACTAGTGTTTCCCATTTTTCTACTTGATACAAAAGTTCCAGAGATTTTAATACAAAATCATGGATCCATTTCAAATCAACCATATTTACATTATCCAAAGGATGCTCAAAAGTAAGGCTAGAACCACCATTATCATTTTTAATATTTCCATAGCAACTTGGTACACTGTATTCTCCTTTTTCTTCAATAATCTGCAGGAAGCACATTAAAAGTGTGATTCCAGATTTTATTACACATTTTTTGAAAGTTGAATGTGATATATAAAAATACAATATGGAAAAGACTGAACAGAAAAAATTCAGAATATTTTTATTACACAAATGAAACTTCATAACGCTACCTAATGTAATGTAACTTTTGTGATGATGGAAATGTGCTGTTACGTCTGTGTTGTTCTAAAGAGCAGCCACCCAGCACATGTGGGTACTGAGCTATTGAAGTGTGACTAGTGCAATGATAATTTCAATTTTATTTCATTTTCATTTATTTAGCCTTAAACTTAAATAGCCACATGTGGCCCTGGCCGGTGTGGCTCAGTTAGTTGAATCCCAGGTTTAGGATTCAACCCCCAGTGGGGCAAGTGTGGAAGGCAACTGATGGATGTTTCACTCTCACATCAATGTTCCTCTCTCTTCCTCTCTCTCTCTCTTCCTTCCTCTCTCTCTAAAAAAATAATAATAATGTTAAACAGCCACATATGGCTAGTCATTACTATATTAGCACAGACTAAAGTCTATACTTCTTGAGCATAGTCATTAAGTTAGGATATTGAACCTAATTTTTAAGGAAAAACAGGTTTTATTATATACAAATAATTAAGTTTCCCTAATACATTGGTTACATTCATCAGTTTGTAGAATAATATATGCAATTCCATGATGCAAAGGTCAAATCTATTGAGAAGGAAGTCTTCTAGAAGACTCTCTTTTAGCCTAAGTTAAAGCATTACTGTGCGAGTGTTGTGTTCCAAGCTTTGAGTGTCCAGAGTATATGTTGAATCTCTGTTATAAAGGTACATATATTTATGACTACTATGTTTTCCTGGTTAATAGAGCCTCTTCCCACAATGAAATGTCCCTTTTTATCTCTCAAGTGTTTCTTGATTTGAAGACTATTTTATTTAATATTAATATAGCCTCACCAGTTTTTTGTATACCTACTGTTTTTATGATATATCTCTTTCTACTGTTTTATTTTTAATCTATCTTTTTCTTTATATTCAGATTCTTATCTTGAGGACAAGTACAGGTGTCTTTCTTTTTAATCCAATCAGATAATCTCTGCCTTTTAATTGGGATGTTCAATCCACATATATTTAAAACTAGAGGCCTGGTGCACAAAATTTGTGCATGGGTAGGGTCCCTAGGCCTGGCCAGTGATCAGGGCTGATCAGGGCCTTCTGGCTGCTGGCCGGGGTCTCTCTTCTCCAGCTGCCAGCTGGGGCCTTCCTTTGTTCTGTGCCGCCCCTGGTGGTCAGCACATCATAGCAAGCGATAGAACTCCTGGTGTCCCAGTCAAACTACCACAGGGACACTTTGCATATTAGCCTTTTATATATATGTAGATGGTTATTGACATAATTTATTATTTTTCTTTGTTTTCTTTGTTTTCTATTTGTCCCATATGTTCCTTTTCCTTTTTTCCTTAATTAACTATTATTTAGTTTTCCATTTTACTACTTTGGCTTTTTAGCTATATTTCTTTTTTAGTAGTTACTCTAGAGATTATTAGATTATTAAACACATCCTTAACTTATTACCATCCACTTAGAGTTAATATTGTACCACTTTATAGCTATATAAAGTTTAATTTTATTTACCATCCCAGTCTTTTATGCTATTGTTGCCATATATTTAACATCTGGAATTACTCCATGACTCAATGTGTTTATGTGTTCACTAATTTTCATTGTGTTTAGGATATGGCATGTTTGAATTTTATCAATTTTACTTTCTTGCTTTAAAGCCTAATGTGTAAAATTTTAAATGTAAGTTCTATCAGATATGAAGTAACAGAACAGGCATAGAAAAAGCAGTGAAATAAAGATTAAAAAAACAAACTTTATGATCTCTTTTGGGATCTTTTTCTTTCTTTATCAAAATATTGCTATGAGGATTAAATGCACTAAGGTCAGTTTATGTAGAAGCTGGGGCTTAATAGATGTTACTTTCTGTTCCCTTTAAGAAATTAAATTTTCAGAGTAAGATATTTGTAATTAACAGCAATGCAAGATATATAGTGAACCAAATAATAATGAGAAGCAACTGAAATATAGACAAACCAACTAATAACTGAAGAAAAATATTAATTTCTACTTATCCCAAGCTGCATGGTACAAAAATATTTGTTAACTGAATACAATAAAAATAATTACCCAAACACTCTTACCTCAATAGAATTGGTATTTTGTAGTTCTATTAACATGTCAATAAGTAGGTCTGCTCCAAAATAGAATGGTAATACAGAGATAGAAAGGAAACCATCTCGACTAATAGGAAATACTTTACACAGGTCCACTGCTTGTTTAAGAAGGATCTGTAGCTCCTGAGAATAGTTCCAAAGGGCCCGACAGCAATTCTGAAGCAGAGTCCAAAAGCCGCCACGGTGAGCAAAAACCTGATACAAACACAACAATCAGAAGACCCCAAAGTTCCAAAAGTTACACATCTCTGAACAACTTCATCTTTCTGCAATATTTATGTCAATAATAAAAATAACACCATTTGTTCTGTGCCAATTACATGTGCTAGATATTGTGGTAAGACCTTTGTATGCAGTATCTTACCTCCTTCTTACAATAGCTCCTATGAAGTAAGTATGTACTAGTATTCAATTCAATTTACAGATAAGGAAATGGAGCTAAGATCATAAATCTACTAAATGGTGAGCTGAGGTTTGCACTTCGGTGGTCTGACTCCAACACTCCTAGGTGCTGGGAACGTGGCAGTGAGCAAGAAAAGAAAGGTCTGCTCTCATGCTGCCTCAATTTATTAGGGGAGACCAACACTAGAAAAGTAGACCAATAAAAATATAATTTCACAAATAGTAAGTTGTAAAGAAAAATAAAACAGAAATTAACTAGGACCTCACAAGGGTAAGAAAACATATCCTTTTAGACAGAGTGGTCAGGAGAGAAGTCCTCTCTGAGGAGGTGACTTCCTGAATGTTGAGTTGAACAAATCATGTGAAGGTGGTGATGGGGATGTTGAGTAGGGAGAGCAGTTGAGGCTGAGGGGACAGCAAGTTAAAAGCATGGAGGATGAACCAGAGGGCTGAGAAGCAAACAAGTTTACTGGTTTCAAGACCACTGAGGGGAGAGTGGACTCAACAAAAGCAAGAGGAGCTGAGTTCTGAGAGGTGAGCAAGACCCACACCTTCTAGGTCTTGAAGCTGGTGGAAAGGAAAGCAGGATGCAATGTCATGGTCAAGGAGATGATGTGGATTACTTTACAGTTTTAAAAAGCCACTCTCTCTACTCCACAGAGAATATGAGAACTTAAGTGTGTTTCTTTCTTGCATAGAAACGGTACATTTTCTCTCACCTCTTAAGAGGATTAAAGTATCTCCCTCCTTACGAAGAGAAAAAGGAAATTAATTTCTTTGTAGCAAATGACTCCAATTTGAGTTTCATAATCTACCATATAATATTTAAGAAGAAAAAGAGAACATTTGAAAAGAAACACAAGTGGCCTGTAGAACCAGAGGCCTGGGTCAGAGGCAGATCTTACCTGTGGTCTAGAAAGATCTTCCCCTGCTAGAGGAAAGAAAGGGGTCTATGGTGGCCCAGGAAGGATCACGTTTCCAGAGAGAAAACCCTGTGTCACCAGAGAAACCCATGTCCCAAGTTTGGCAAGAAAGCAGCAGAGGGGTGTGTGAATATCCATGAAGACTGTGTAAACAGGAACAAAGGCCACCTCTTCTCTAGGCGAATGGATGGCTGATGGTGAGAGGAGCTCACCCCTCTCCCTGACAACTTGACAATGTGTAAGACCTTATTACCATGGCAGGCAAACCTCAAAAATGACTGAAAGAAAACCCAACAAATTTAGTCTTAAAACTGAAACTAAAATTATACATAGTAAGCAAATAGATACATCTTACACACCCAAATTTATGGGTTGAGATTTGTGTCTACCACATTAGCAAAAATGAAAGACCACCTTACCATTGCTCTCCTACAATGTAAAAAGATTTTCATAAAATGGTCCAATAGACTCAAAGTTGCTGCTCTATCCTTTTCTCTAGCATTAAGAACTCCCTGAAAGTCAGGGTCATTAGCTGTTGGTATCTTAGAATCAGTTTCATCATTCATTTGGGAATCAATAAATATTGAAAACTCTTCAGCATCTACAGTACAAAAATAAAGGACAACGTTATTTGAAAACAGAGAGTTACGTTCCAGAGAACACAGTAGGTGGTAAGTATCAAATGAGTAATTCTGATAAGAATGGCTATATAATTTTGGAGAAAGGACAGGATTATCACAAACACAATGAATCAGGGAAGGTTTCTAAAGAAAGAAGCACTTAGTTTAGGTCTTAAAAGGTAGCATAATTCAGCTATGAGGGAAAACTATGGAGAAGAATATTCCAGGCAGGGATTATGGCCAAGGTATGTCTTGTGTTTTTTTTTAGGGAACAATGACAGGATCGCACTGTTTCTTAATTTACCCCAAAACTGGGCCATTCTCAGGATACATACACTAAAAGGGATTAGGCAGTGCAGCAACCCAGGCCACTCATTCTCCTGTTGGTGTGGTATAAAAACCACAGAGGATTTCTCCTGCCGCAAACCTCCTCTTACTAGTAGAACTCTGCATTAAATAGTAAGTCTCAATAGCAAAATATTCTATTGCTGACTTCATGGAGCTCTTAGATAGAGAGCTAGTTTTAACAAAAATCAAGAAACTGTATATTACAATCTACATACAAAACTCAGCTCTTTCTAGGCTAGGAAATTTACTCTCAAATACTTCAATATTCATAGTATGACATGCAGGTACTCGCTAAACTTAATCTACACCCTAGAAAAACTAGGAAGTACGTCAAGTACCTCAAATATGAATCAACTCTCCTGGGGCAGTGATCCAGCATATGAAGTAACTTTTTCAGCACTAAGTTACATAGTACTTAAAATACCATTATTAGAAATCAACGTAAGAGACTTTGTAACAGCATAAAAAATCTTATAATTTTTTATTTATGAAGTGAGTGGTATTCAAGGTAGGTGATTGTTCAGGTATCATGTCATCGGTGCCGATGGAGAGCCCTGCTCACTTGCATCTCTCCAACCTCTTAGAGGCCCCTGTCACCTGGCCTGGTGACAATATCGGTTGGTTCTGCCATCAGAATAGTATGGCAACCATCTTGGAGTAAGCTCTCATGGAAGTTGCTAGTTGGAGATCAAAAGGCAAGAGTAGACTGCCCGGAGGTAAAATCGGTTCGATTGAACAGCTAGCTATATGACTGTCTTCATGCCTGCCTGCATCACTATGTTTGGTGGAATTTATTCTAAAACTTACTTCCACTAAAATATAACCCCTTGACCACTGGGGGCTACCAACACTTCTAAAAGAACATTATATTTGCTAAACAACCAAACTGTTTTAAGTCAGAACGCATTATAGGTATTTCCAAATATATATGATACTACCATAAAAATTGAAATTTTTAAAAATAAGAGTCTCCTACAAAATATTACAATTCAACTAAATTCCTGGGTCATTGGGAAATGGTGCATGTAATTCTGTGTGTCTGCCCAGTGTGTGTGTGTGTGTGTGTGTGTGTGTGTTTGTGGGTCATTAGTGAATAAAAATCTAGAGGCAATTTGATAATATGTTTACTTATTTTACCTGATGGTAAATTGATCCTTCTTTTTTTAGCTGTATGAAGGAAATCAAGCATCACTTTATAGTTTTCTAGAGTCAATTTTCCTGTTGGTAATACTGTTCCTGAATTATATAATGAGAATATACTAGGATCACATGATCGGAAACTGCAAGAGGGAAAAAAATCTTATTGAAAAACATTATAAGTAAAATTGAATTAAATGTCAAATACAACCTACTTTAATGTTTTAAATATTTGTGAGTTAGTGTTCTGTATGTTGCTGCCAGAGAAATTTCTTATCACACCCTGCTCAAAAACTCTTAATGATCTCCCACTGTATATAAATTAAAGTCCAGACTTAATAGACTGTTAAGACTCCATGACCTGGAACTGACCTACTTTGCAAATTATCTTATACCACTCTCTATCATATACCCTAGATTCGGGTTAGACCATTTGGGGTTCTTATCCTCTGTTTTTCCTACCTGGGCTCTAACTCCTGTTTTCCACCCACCTGGAATGCCTATTTCTCTAACCATACATTTCTAAATCTTGCCTATCTATCAAGAGACAGGCCAAGTGGCCCTCCCACATTAAATCTTTCCTGTTAGTCTCAGCCAGAGTAAAGTGAACTTTCCTGGGAACAAAGAAGACTTTATGAGTACTTTGTCTGCTCCCATTATCTAGAATTATCCATGAACATTTGTGATCTACCCTACCAAATTCTAACTTTCATATCCTGTTCATGCTTGCATGCCCACTGCACCTATCTCAGGATCTTGTGTCTAACAGGTGCTCAACAAATCTTTTTAAATGACTCTACATCACGTTTTTAATGGCTGCATAGTATTCCATTTATGTATTTATCTTCTATTTTTATCTCCCATAACACTTCAGCCAAAGATATTCATTAAGAGCTCAAAAATGTCTTTTGAATTAATAAGAAAAACTCTATATGAGAATATATGATCTATGTTTATAGAGGCTTACAATATATATTCATGGAGGCTTAAAATATCTCTAAATGAAATAGAAATTTGCCTAACGCCCACTAATGTCTACAGTTATTATGCAATTAATATTAAATTCCTCTTGGAATTATATTTTCTCCTTTTACTAAAAGTTTTATTGAGAAACATAGTCAAGATATATGCAAATTAGTACTTCATAAGAGCTTATATCCATCACCTGTTTGGGAAAGATTCTAAGATAAGAAATATATCAATAGAAAAAAAAAGAAATGTATCAATTACCAAGTAAGACAGAAGCACTCTGTAAACCTCCTTAAGTTATTATCAACATTGAAGCACTGGACATACAAATACAATCCATGTTCTTGAAACCTCAAAAGTATTACTTATTGATAATATACTATACCTGACCATTGCATGTGAAATGCCAAATTTCATCTTCAGACGTTCCCCTAGCTTTATTAAAAGCATGTTGAAGTGTGCATTTGCCAGATACAGGTTCATCTGAGCCCTCCAGGGCATCTCTTCAAGCCACATTTGACGGAACCTCTTCTTTTTAATATAATTAAGTATTAAAGGATTCAAGTTATCTACCAGGAATCGATGTGCTATTTTTCTAACATCAAATCTCTTATTTCTGCCAAGGGACAAAGAAGTTTTGAAATTATACAAACTTTCAGATATTTGAAGAGAAATGATTCCAATTTGTACATAATCAAGAAGTCACTTGGCTGCCCTTATGCAAATGTAACAGGCTTATTTATCATTTACTTAGTACTAAAAATGTAAAATAGGACAATAAAGAAGGCACAAGAATGAGCACAAGGGACAAAGTCACTACATATTGTCTCCAATTCTCTCTGATGTCTATGTCCTAAGCTCAAACCAAACAGAGCCTTTCTTTTCTATAACCAAAAGGCCACCGAGATTAGACAAATAAATTATAACATAATTGTTCACATTCATCAATTAACTTAAATATTAAACAAGAAAATCATTTCTCTGTGTGGTTCCTTGAAAAATAATAAAGTAAAATTTTTTTTAACTTCAGCTAGACTGGAAGGAAATAAAACATCACTCATAATGATAAATAAAATAAGATCATAAAACCATACTCAATATGATCTGGAAAAAAACTAGTATTTCAAAAATTTTCTAGTTAGTACGTAATTTAAGTATAAAATACATTTGTTTAAAATTATTCCTATCAAAATCTCAAAATGCTCTTAGCTCTCTAGTTAAGCAGTACACCCCTAAAGCCCAAATAATGGGCTTCAAGTAAATGTTTACTGAATAAATTAAATAATAAATGAATACCTTTCACGTTCTGGCAATTCAGAAACATGTGGATTTTTGGATAAAAAGTCTCTTAGAGTTCCCTTTTTTTTACATTTTCTTTTTGGTATTTCTGTAGTCTTAATACAGGAGAAAACAAAAATTAAGTTCTGAATACAATATTATAATTAACTCACACTCTAATGTCTATCTATTGACATTAAAATACAGTGGTTTCTTTATACCCCCACTTAAAATTATTATCAAAAGTAACAAAAGTATCCCTGTAAACAAAAAAATATGATTACAAAAATATCCAAATGAGCCCTGATCGATATGGCTCAGCTGGTTGGAGTATAGTCCTGTATACCAGAAAGTGGCAAGTTCAATTCCTGGTCAGGGCACATACCCAGGTTGCAGGTTCAATCTCCCGTGGGGCACATGTAGGAGGCAACTGATCGATGTTTCTCTCTCGCATCAATGTTCTCTCTCTCAAATAAATTTTAAAAATTAAAAAATATATCCATTTGAAAACTTAAGAATTGTAATGTATAGTTATAAAATTATGCTTGTATTTCCTTCTGTTTCATGTTATAATAAATTATAATGCAGCCAATCGTCTGTAGATACATGTATCTCTTCATTTCATTTGCTCAAAACTCATGAAACTTACTTTCCCAATCTCCATTACTGCAGCTTTGTACTTCTTCACAGATTTATCCATTTTTTGACCCAAAATATTGTCCTTATGTTTAATTTTTTTCAATCCAAGTAAGGACTCATTTCTCCTAATACAAAAAAGGAAAAGTTTGTTAAATGAATCTGCAAGAATTTACAAAACTACCCCAAAGTAATAAATCTTTAATGAGTGTTGTCACTAAAATTATGCAAGAAGAATTTCCAAAATTGTTTGTGTCCTATGCATAGACTGTAATATTCCTGGTTATCAAGGAATAGTTGGCCTCTCAAAAGACCAAAATGTAAATAGTACCATAAAATTTGATTTAGAGCTGACGTGTGATGCAGAAAAAATGGAATTGCACCAAAAATAAAACATGAACATTTCATCATAAAACTGAGAAGATAACTACATAAAAGTGACCCTAGACAAGCTACCCTGCTTCCAACAGATTTGTCTTTTTGGTTCCATCATGTGCAAGCTTCCAGGCACTATCACCTTCTGGATACCATAAGAACCAAGCATTTTAGATTACTATGTACTAAACTCTCTCCCTTCCCCCAATCACCTATAGGGAATCTTAATCTTGTTTTTTGTTTGTTTGTTTGTTTGTTTTCTAAATCTGTCATGGATCCCCATAGCTCACTCTTCAAACACTATCAAGTCTCTCAATATCCCACCCTCTAATGATAATTATCACCTATTTTTCCTGAAATATCTATATTTTCTAAAATTTATATATTTTTTGGTAAGTACAGCAAAACCCTGCTGTAACATGATAAACAGGATCCAAAGCTTGAATTGAATAACATGTAGGGTCACATCGATGCAAGGCTAATGAAATGACCAGGTGAGTCTGGACAGCTAGTTCTAGGAGTTACAGTTCTAAATTCATCATGCTCCCATGGGTAGTTGGCCTCTTGCTTCAATTTTGATGATGATGAGCCTGGATCCTGTGGTTGGTTGGAGCTCCAGCCCAGCTACAGCAATTCCAAGAATCTCCAGTTAGTTCGGTATTCATTTTGGCAAATGTTTTGTCTGTCTGAACTGGGAAGGCTTGACCAGTGATGGATGGACTTGGAGATCCATCCTGCGTAACAGGCAACTTGAGACTGGTCTTTTCCTTACTTCCTCCCTACCGCACCCCATAGAATGCCTGAACTGGTTACTGTATCCCATGAAAAGACAGAAAGGAGGGAAATGAGGTCATGAATGTACACTTGGACTACTGTCTTCCCAATCCTCTCAGCATTCTCCTCCATGCTCAGCAGAACTCTCATCCACTGAATGAATTAAATGCTTCATAGAATGCTTCCTCCTAATTCTGGCTGCTTTTTGTTTATGCTGTATTATAAGAAAATAGCATTTATAAATTTTTATACAGTCAGAATTACTGATCTTTGATTTCATAGTTTATTCCTTATTTAATTACTTATATTAGTTCGTGTTTCTGACTCAAAACATTGAGTCACAATGGCTGTCTACCTATTATTTCAAAAAAACTTTATACTTTAGCTGATAGTATAAATTTCTCCTTTTACTTTTTAATTTTTCAAATATTATTATTCTAGCCTATTCCATATAAATTAATCTGATTGGAATTACATTAAACCTATAAATTAAATTGAAGATAATAGAAATCTTTACAATATTCCATCTGCCCATTGAGCAATATACTATGTATTTCCATTTATTCAAGTCATTCTTTTTAATATCTCTTAGTAAAGATATTTGGCCTTCTTTATATTAACCCAAGTCCTCTCACAACTCCTAATAAATTTAATCTTGTACTTCACAGAAATGGATAATTTTTCTATTGTACATTTTAATTGATATAGGAAAGCTATTGATTTTGCAGTTTTACATCTAGCCATCCTGTGGAATGCTATTATTAGTTCAGATAGGTTTCAGTTAATTAGCTTGTTAAGTTAAAAAATAATTATTTGTGCTCTTGCCTGGTGGCTCAGTTGGCTGGAACATCATCTTATACACCAAAATATTGAGGGTTCAATCCCTGGTCAGGGCACCTATGGAGGTAACTGATCAATGTTTATGTCTCAAATCAATGTTTTTTTCTCTCTCTCCCTTCCTCTCTCTTTCTAAAATAATTTTTTTTAAATACATCCTTGGGTGAGGATTTTTTAAAGTATTATTATTATTGGCAAATCTCAATCATTTTCTCTTCATTTTCAATGTACTTTATTGTAGGATTCATTTGACAAACATTTTGAGACCCTTTTATGTGATAATTACATAAATTGTCATTTCTATTTTAATGCATTGGCAAGAACTTTCAAAACAATGTTAAGTGATAGAAGGAATAATAGGTTTCTTTGCTGTAGAGCTTATTTTAACAGAAAATATTCTTCTAATCCTAATTTGCCAGGAGTGATTGCTAAATTTCACATGACTTTGAGCATCTACTAAAGATTCCTTTGAATACCAGTGATAACTATATATTTTTTTCTTTATTGATTAAGGTATTACATATGAGTCCTTATTCCCCTTTTGTCCCCAATGACCCCCCCGCCACTCATGCCCTCACCCCCCTGGTGTCTGTATCCATTGGTTAGGCTTATATGCATGCATATAAGTCCTTTGGTACTATATTTACAGATTTATTACTCCTATATTTGTATTGAGAATAAAATTTATATTTCATTGATGAATTAATAAGCTAGTATATTACTTTGGATTTTTGCTCCTATTTACTGCTAAGTAAAAACAACCCATAATTTTCTATTTGTATTGTCTTTTCATAAACTGTATCAGAGTCTGTTGTGATAAATTTAGCAGGAGACTTTCTACCCATATTCTGAAGTAGCTTTATGTAAAATAAAAATTATTTGTTTCTTTAAAAACTGAAAGAATGCCCAGCCATGGTGGCTCAGTGGTTGAGCATCGACCTGTGAACCAGGAGGTCATGATTCAATTCCCAGTCAGGGCATACGCCCGAGTTGCAGGCTCAATCCCCGATTGTGGGAGAGGCAGCCGATCAAGGATTCTCTCTCATCATTAATGTTTCTATCACCCTCTCCCTCGCCCTTCCTCTCTGAAATCAATAAAAATATATTTTAAAAAATAAAGAAATGAAATCTGAAAGAACTAGCCTAAAAATTTTTGAGCTATCCAATTTTTTTACAGCTTCAATAAATTCTAAATTAATTTTTTCTAGATAATTACCACTATCAGTTAGGTTTTCAAATTTATTCGTATGAAATTGTAATTCGTTAGTTAGCTGATGTTTCTTTAACCACTTCAAATTTATTATTATTTTCTCTTGGATTACTTGTATTTTGCTTTTTCTTATTATGCCAGCCAAAAATTTACATAATTTAGTTATAACTTCAGAGAACCAGCGCTAACAGTTCTCAATTGAACTAGTTTAAAACCAACTTATAATTGATTAATTTCAACTCCCATTTTCTCCTTTCTTAGATCTATTTTATTTTTCTAATTTTGTGAGTTCAATAAAAGTTCATTTAATTTTATTTTTCCTGTTTAGTAATAAAAGCGTCGAAAGCTAGAAATGTGTCTTTAACTGCTGCTTTGAGTACAACTGATAGGGTTTCTTATTATCATTGTTTTTAAAAGGCTCTATACCTTTAGGTAGATTTCTTTTTTTATACAATAATTTTATATGCCAGTAATTTATTTTGTTATGACATTTCAGTTTTATTGTACTATAAGAGAATGTGGTCTTTACAAATTTTAGTCTGAGTGATCTGAGTTTTGTTTTTTAGCATATTACTTTTTAAAAATTTAGTGAGTGCTTTAAATTAACTATATATATTAAATTATATAATTATATTCTTAATTAGGTATATTTTCTATATCCTTTTTATTCCTGTTTTAAAGTAGCATGTTATATTCTATGTTATTATGTTTCTGTCAAATAAGCCTGTCTTTTCAGCAGTTATTTCCATATACTTTGACTTTTTGTTATATAGAACTTAAAAGTTTATGAAATAGCTTCATTGTGATTTATAAGCATTATTAGTAAAATCATCCACTTTGAATGTGAAAAGATGGCATTAAAACTAATTAACAAAAAGCCACCCGAAGTGGAAAGGAGGAGGTAAAACTGTCATTCGCAGATGGCATGATATTATACATAGAAAACCCTAGGTATAAAACCCTATGTAAGTTCTTCCACATTGAACTTACAAAAAGACTCCATTAAAAACCTACTAGATTTAATAAATAAATTTGGCAATGCAGCAGGATATAATATTAACACCCAGAAATTGATGGTATTTTTATATATCAATAATGAACTCTCAGAAAGAGAAACTAAAAATACAATCCCGTTGCAACAACAACAAAAAATAAGATACTTAGGAATAAACTTAACTAAGGAATTAAAATACCTGTACTCAGAAAACTACAGGATATTGAAGAAAGAGACAGAGGAAGATATAAACAAGTAGAAGAATATACTGTGTTAATGGATTGGTAGAATCAACATAATTAAAATGTCCATACTACCCAAAACAATCTATAGATTCAATGCAATTTTTATTAAAATACCAATGCATATTTCACATATCTAGAATAAACACTCCAAAAATCTATATGGAACCAAAAAAGACCTCAAATAGCCAGAGCAAACTTGAGAAAGAACAAAGTTGGAGGACTCACAATATCAGATATCAAGCTATATTACCAAGGCACTATACTCAAACAGCCTGTTACTGGCACAAGAACAGGCATATAGACCAAGGGAACAGAACAGAGAACCCAGAAATCGAACCAAGCCATTACGCTTAATTAATATATGACAAAGGAGGCAAGAGCATACAATGGAGTCAAGACAGTCTCTTCAATAAATGGTGTTGGGAAAATTGGACAGGTACATGAAAAAAATGAAACTAGACCACCAACTTACACAAGAATAAACTCAAAATTGATAAAAACTTAATGTAAGTCGTGAAACCATAAAAATCTTGGAAGAAACCATAGGTAGCTGACGAATTTCAGAGGGAAAGCAGAGGGTGGAGAGGGTGGGAGGGAGCAATGAACCTGGGAACTCATATGCATATATGCATAGCCCATGGACACAGACAATAGTGTGGTGAAGGCCTAGGAGGGGGCCGGTGCAGGGTGGAGGGCGTCAATGGGGAAAAAAAAGGGGGACATCTGTAATACTTTCAACAATAAAGATAAATTACAAATTTTTTTAAAAAACTAACAAAAAGTATCATTCTTTAAATATTGCCAGGGACAATTGATAGAACTTTTAAGGGGTAAAAAACTAAAGTTTAATCTAAATTCCCATACCCAAAAAAAAAAATCCATATGGATTAACACATTAAATAGAAATCATAATATCATAAAGTTGGAAGTAAATACAGCTGCATATGTGTCTGTTGCAGTATGAGAAAATTTCTTTGTTAAAACTGTTAAGCATGTGAACACAAAAGAAGACAGATATTACTATCAAAGCAGAAATGGAGGTGTTGCATCTGCCCCTCCTCTACACTCCCTGACTTGACGAAGAGTGTCCTGAATCATCTGCTCAGCCTTAGAATGGAAATCTTTTTTTAAAAAAAATATATACTTTGTTGATTTTTTACAGAGAGGAAGGGAGAGGGATAGAGAGTTAGAAACATCCATGAGAGAGAAACATCAATGAGCTGCCTCCTGCACACCCTCTACTGGGGATGTGCCCGCAACCAAGGTGCATGCCCTTGACTAGAATCGAACCTGGGACCCTTCAGTCTGCAGGCTGACGCTCTATCCCCTGAGCCATACCGGTTAGGGCAGAACTGAAAGCTTTACCTTCAGTTGGAACATGCTTACACCTCTCAATTTTCAACCTCAGGTCTTTTATTATACCACTGGCCAATGCTTCTAAGCCACTTACTCTGTTTTCCTCTTTCAGAATATCTGCAGTATTTTGCTTAGATTGGACCTCCCTGGTCAGTCCTCCAAATTTCACTGCACACTGATAGTGTCTTCTAATTTTCTTTGGTATCAAGAATATTACTTACAGCTTCTAAACATCTAATTTGGGCTATGTTTTTCTTAATGTAATGGAACTTTCTAATTCTGACCAATGTTCTTATTACCAGAGCCTGCTTCATTTAATACAAGCAATTTCCTCTTTTGTGTCTTGAAAATATGAAGCACATATATTCCAAGCATTTGTTCCAAAAATAGAAGTGCCTATTTTAGGAAGACTATTTTCCTGTGTATTTTTATGATAATGTTTCTCTTCTGCTGCCATTTTTTAAATGGACTCCATGTTACTGATGCTTCCCATTACTAAAATGAGATAGATCTGGGCACAGCGGTGAAAGTAAAACCCAGCTGTTGGAACAAAAGTTGGGTTCATTTAGCATCTCTCATAACTGCATGAAACACTGTAATTTTATTTGTAGGCAAAGAGAATCATTCAGGCTCAGAGAACAAGGGGAAGAGCTTTAAGTTTAACTACTTCTATTTGAGGAACTCCTCATTCACATCTGTGAATGAAAACCCAAGGAATGGCTCTGCTTGCTAATGTAAAGGAATTAGAAGAGCATGTAAATGACCAGCACTGGACCTAGAAGCCTACATGACAGTGGTTCTCTACCTTCCTAATGCCAGGACCCTTTAATACGGGTACTCCTATGTGGGCGTATCTGCATGTGGGTGGACCCGCCTGGAGACAGACAGAGGAGCGGTGTCTCCGCTCCTAAGACCATCAAAAATATGTGTTTTCCGAAGGTCTTAGGCGACCCCCTGTGAAAGGGTCGTTCGACCCCCAAAGGGGTCGCGACCCACAGGCTGAGAACCGCTGCTATATGAGGAGCTGATGGCCCAGAGATGTTATTATCCATTTTGAATCAATAGCAAAAAGGCCTAATTTACTTCCTGCTGCAAACATAAACATACTCTAATCTTATTCCTTAGTTGGGTTGTATAAATAATTTTATGTTCACTTATTTGTTTTTTTACACACAGAGACATAAATCCTACCTCCCAGGTGGCTGTTTTAATTGTCTATAGCCTATACTCATTTTCATCTACCTTACATATCTTTATGTGACAATGTTACTCGTTTTTTTAAGTTGTTAGTAGCAATAAAACAGATATTACAAGTACCTTTTCAAGAAGTCAGTGATAGGATTTGTGATCTCCACCATAAGGGAAAATTTTTCATCATTTATACATTTTAGCATAATCTGGGTAAAAAATTCCAGGAATCTAGGTCTCTGTTTAAATTTCATAACTGTGAAAATAAGGAAGTTCATACATATATAGTTACCAATACACTCAGTTATTAGTGCTGAATGGTTATTATTACTAATACTCATTTCATTCTAACAGAAACATTTATTAACCTGTTTTTTTAGATTTCTCACTTTTAAAAAATATGTAGAATAAATGTGGTGAGAACTACTGTTTTCTAAAATCAAATAATCCTTTACAATCTATATTTCATTTATTTTCCAAATAACTCAATGTTAAGATTTCTTAAAAGTTGCCTCTCCTGTATGTCTAGTTGGAAAAAAATTGCAGAATAACTAGTTATCCTACTTTTTATTATATTGCCCTCTGAGTTAAGCAATAATGTTGCTGTTTCTTCACAACTGAACTTAAGGATCACTAACACATTTTTCAATTCCCTAGTTTTTGTAAGTTTCATAATAACCCCATCTACTACCCAAGTAAGCCACCATCAAGGTTCTGTCTTCCCAAACTTTAAATCAGGCTCCTATTTAGGTCTCTTTCATTACTTGACAATCAAAAGTCTGGATTATTCTGAATGAGTAAAGAACCCAAAATCTTCTGCCTGGAACAGGTTAGACCAAGCATGTCAAACTCACGGCCAGTGGGCCACATGCCTAACTGAGGCATGAGGCCCGCCGGCCACAAGTTTGACATGCTTGGGTTAGGCCTTTAAGTAATAAACAACAACAAAACCCATAGAATGAATGATCTTCAATAGTAAGTTGCACACATTTAGGTCACCTACCTTCTTTCACAGCACCTTTGACAGACCAATTTAAAACTATAGGGTAAAGAAAGATAGGGTCCTCTGATCCTGAGAGTTCAGTTGAAGTAACTAAGATTAAAAATATTAATAATAAGTAATACATTCTGTTTAACATCAATAACCAAACAGGAAAATTCTTTGGAGGAGACGAAAAATAGGAAAAAAACTCAAGTATTCTTTCTAAATTATGTGCCTTAAAAGTATCAACTATATCCTATCTTAGAGATTAAAAATTTCAATAATCTCAATTATTTTCTTTTCATTTCCCCCACCCAAGAGCCAATGAGTCTGCTACCAAATAGCTAAAAATTTTCCAAGGCACAGGTTTCTGTTATCCAACAGCTGTCGTATATCAGCAAAGCCCAGACTCAGAAACATACCAATTATATTAACTCCATTTTTATAAAATTATCATTTAAAGACAGTAAAGCATAGAATAATGAACAGCACAGCCATTGGAGCCATATTGCCTGGGCTCAGCATATAACCATCTCTAAATTATGAGATTTTGGGAAGGTACTCAGCCTCTGTGTGCCTCAGTTTTCTTATCTTTAAAATGGGAATAACAGCAATGCCTTCTTTGTATAATGGTTATATAGGAATTATGTGAATTTTTAAAAATATATTTTATTGATTTTTTACAGAGAGGAAAGGAAAGGGATAGAGAGTTAGAAACATCGATGAGAGAGAAACATCGATCAGCTGCCTCCTGCATGTCCCCTACTGGGGATGTGCCTGCAACCAAGGTACATGCCCTTGACTGGAATCAAACCTGGGACCTTTCAGTCTGCAGGCAGACGCTCTATCCACTGAGCCAAACCAGTTGGGGCATTTTGTGAATTTTGATATATATAAAACAATAGTAGTTTCTGGCATACAGGAAGCAGTAAAATTAGTAACATTACACTGTGCTTCCTGGTAAAATGCTAGAGTTTTTGTGTTTGTTTGTTTTGATAATATGAAAAGAAATAATTCACATTTCTAGAACACTTTACATTTTAAGGAATTACATTTTTTATAGGTAACCAGACAATTACAGCTTTCAATAAACTATGTTTACTGGTTATGTGAATAATAGAGTATTGGGTTCAATTCATAAATTCATAAATTCTATAAATATAACAGACATGGAGATTGATGAAATAGAGAAATCCACGTCAGGGAATTCTGAAGCACCACAACCACCCAGATATAACTGAGACACACAGTAAGAGAGTTAAGTTAGGGACACAGAAGTCTACAGGTATGCTCAGTTCCCAAAAGATTATGGGGCCAAAAGTGGAGCCTCCCACTTAAAAGAAACATAGGTACGCTCCTGTCCTTCTGGAAGATCTGAAGTACCTGCTTTTTAAGAATGTGATAATATTTATCACCAGAAACTAAATCAATTGCTTATACAGATTTCCAAATTGCTAAATCCCAAAATTCCAATCATTGTGTTAACATCCTATCTAATAAAGAGGAGATATGCTAATTGACCCTCACACTGTCACAAAGATGGCGGCACCCACAACCAATAAGTAGAGAATATGCTAATTGACTGTCATGCCCTCAAAGATGGCAGCGCCCACAGCCATAAGATGGCAGCACCCAGTTCCCTCAGCCTTGCCTGGGTGGCAGTTGCACGGCAAAGCCGGGCCAGTCTGGGGGCAGGCCCAGCCTTGCCACACACCTGCCTTCAGAGTGCCCCAGTCCCCTCAGCCCCCCAGCCGCTCAGGGCCAGCTTGAGGCACAGGTAACCAGGGCCGGCCAAGGCTTGCACTGCTGGCAGTGGCAGCAGCAGAGGTATGATGGGGGTGTTGCCTTCCCCTGATCAGCAGGTCACCTCCCACCCCTGAGGGCTCCCAGACTGTGAGAGGGGGCTGGCCGAGCTGAGGGACCCCCCGCCTCCAGTGCATGAATATTCATGCACCGGGCCTCTAGTATAACTATAGAGCACAATGACTTGAAATTAAACTAATCTTTCACTTGAGTAGACAGTGTTTCAAAGCACTCACACATTAACACCTCTCATACTATCCCTTTTTATTTCTCAGTTACCCTTTGCTGTTAGAGCAGTGCTTCTCAATTTTGCACTCTCCCTCCCCAAAATATTTGGCAACATTTTTCTCCCAGTTGGTTGTCACAGCTGGGGGCAGCGGGAGGGGAGTCTTGTATGCTATGTATCTATGGATAGAGGCCAAAGTGCTGCTCAACATCCATAATGCCTCCGACAGTCCCCCACAACAATTATCTGGCCGAAATTGGCAATAGTGTCAAGGTTTAGATACCTTGCTTTAGAACTAGAAGAGATAGGCTCAAATCCAAACTAGCTATGCAATCCTAAATAAATAAATAAATAAATCACTTAATCTTTACGAGTCACATCTGTAAAAAAGTAGTTAGCAATCCCTTATTAACAGAATATTATTAGGATTATAAATTTAAAGTTAAATTTATTACATAAAAGCACTATGTAAACCTTAAAGGGTTTACCCAAATGCTAATCTCTTCTTAATCCTTTTAACAAAATATATTCTTATTTAAAAATATATATATAATGCTCAACACAAGTATAAAGAAAGAAAACAAAATGACTACATTGCTTTGTCAGTTTGAGAAGGTGTGTCTCCAACAAGAGCAGCTGTTCATTTATTTTTTCAGGTGATATTGTCTGCTGTAGCCTCTTGGTCCTGGAACACTTCATGGAACAACCCTAGAAACATTGGTTACATTTCAGAATGTACTTCAACATGTTTCGGCAATTATCATTTTCAAATAGCATTCTTGAAATTCTGTTTTCATACTTGTAAATAAAACTATGATCTACATGGCTAAACAACGTGAATTAATAAATGCCAGAGGCAAGGGGGGCTTCATGGGGACATGTGCGGGGACAGTGTCCTGAGGCAAAGCCTGGGTGACATGCAGGGGCTGGCTGACAGCCTCTGAGAGTGAACACTTGGTGGGAAAAAACCTTCAAATCGCCTCCAAGTTAAACTCTCTCTAGGTAAAGCAACCCCCTTGAAAAAAAGGATTATGGCTAAAAAGTTTATCCAGTTAAACTGTGCTGATAGTTGACGATTTTTGTGGCAAACAAATGCTTCCGTGGAAACTCAACACATAATAGAGATAAAAATGGAACTACTCTGATACAGCCACCCCAGTCCCTGAAGGGGCTTCAAGTAATTCCTAGTGCACCTCAGAAACCTGATCAACTAAGGGACAGTTCAAATTTGATTAACCAAAACATTTAACCATATAGTTTCTAGGAAAGAGAACCAAGCAGGCTCTTGTAAGCACCAAGCTTGGGAGACAGATACTAAAAAGTTGTCTCCAACATTAGCAGTCTTCTAAAGAAGACAATTTAAGTGTGACAATGAGTTTGGGAAATCTACTTTGAAGACTGTAAAAAGCTCTGACATGTTCTTACTACATTCAGTGAGGCACCCAGGATAATAAAATCTTCAATTTGGGAGACTTTACAGGGTTTTTAGTCCAATATCCAACTGGGTGCAGGAAGCTCACTATCAGCCCGAACTGATGATCAGTACAGGTGATAGGGAGCTTTCCAGTATTCTAGCATGAATTCATTTTTTAATCACAAAAGAAAAGGAGGGAAAATCAGCTCTTCACGATATGTAACTTTTCTTTTATGTAAATATAACAAATTAAAAACTGTTTTTAACATGTTTACTAATAACACACAATCTCTTAAAAGACTCAACTAAATATAAGCTTAGAGATGAGGAACAAAAAAACAGTTACCTCCTCTTGTGTTTCTTCTGGCTCATTAATAATACCAAATAGAGATTTGCACTCTGATGTGATGTCCAACATCTTTTTCCCATAATTTATAATAATTACTGCCAGGTCATATTCCTTCCATGAACGCAGAATCTAAGTTAAAATATTTACTAATCATCACTGTTGGAAACTCTTAACGATTCTCAAGTGTTTTGCATCATTTTTCATAAATTCAAAAGTCCCATTAATGTTTTGGGTCTAAGAATTACCATTTCTGTTAAGGAAACTGAAAGCTAACCCCCATATCATATTCTCTAGAATTAAAACTGCTTGATTCCACTATTTTGAATAAGGGACAAATAACAGGAATCTCATCAACAATGAATACCCCGTACCTCTGGGACATATAGCCATATGCGTTTAGTAAGTTAGCTATTCAGAAAATGTTTACACTTAAGAGATCCATGTTAAAACAAAATCATTCTTAGAGGCCACATAACCATCACCTCTTGTCTTGAGTTGCTTGCTTTCCATGTGAAATGGCAAAATTGCTGATAATGGTGTTGTGGGGGAGGGGCATTTACAACCATAAATGCATTACAAGGCACTCTGGTAGTGGGCTGATCTAGAATTAAGCTGTTTGGGGCAGATTCTCTATGAACCCCAGGAGAAGCAGACACTAATCATAAGAAGGGGAGTGGCCCACTCTCCCACTCCCATCCATATTTCCTGTTATTGCTATTCTTTGCCTTCTCTACCTGGTCCTTACCTATCTCCCTAGTGTAATCTTTGACCACTCATCTTCTTGCACTTTAAGTTTACAAAATATTGACCCAAGTATAAATTCTGACCATGGTTTCAGGACTGCATGCTTTTTTACAGCTGAGCCACTTCCCAGAACAGCTTCCCCGCTTTATTAGAGTAATGTAAGGCTATTAACGTAACCTGGTCATTAAAACCTGGACTCTAGCATCAACTCCAAGAAAGCTTCCCTGGCCAGCAATCTAATTTGTATGGAGCCTGCTGCAGTGAAGGGTCACATGACGGGAATACACTCACTGTGAACCCCATAAGGCAATTCTCTATGGGTAGAAATAAATTTATATGAATTTATTATATGTAGATGCATTCGGTCAAGTTGAATAAGTTAGTATTTACAATGAGTAACAAGTGTTATTTCCCATGCAGGGAAAGGATATCAGTAATAAGTGGACCCCCCCCCCCCCCCCCCGCACAGATTTCGTGCACCGGGCCTCTAGTATAGTAATTAATAAGTGGCTGAACAAGAAAGTGAATAGCTGCTTAAACCTGATAAGACTGACTTAATGCAAGGTGTAAAAACTGGAAATACTTCTGTGGGACTAGTGCAATAGTGAGTGATAAAGTAATGCTGACTGTGGAACCAAGGATGGGAAGGAAAATGGTGAAATAGCATTTGAAGAGGTAGATGGGGTTAATCATGCAAGGCCTTGAATGCCAGGCAAGGTGGTCCAACCTCATTATAAAATTGATACAAGAGGAAGATATTTTTGTTAATAGAAAACACAAATAGAGTGATGTTTGCTCTCTCCTCAACTTTGCTTTCCGACATATTTAGGTCCTCCACTGATAGAGTAGTAGGTAATCTTTTCTCCAGTTATAATATGCCAGTAGAAAACACTAAGTGAAAAAGAATATTTCAAATCAAAAGAAAAAAAGAACTAATTCTACTTAACACATCAAATGAGAAGAAATAAAAAGACTGGGCCAGATGTTTAGCATAATAATTTTTTAACAATGGCAAAATAATGAAACATTGAAGACTATGTGTCTCAGAAGTGGCACTTCATTTGGAATTCTGGCATCTTTTGGAAAAACTACTGGCGCTTGTAGAAGAAAGACTAAGCCATCTGAAAAGAGTAGCAATTTTTTAAAAGTAGCAGAGAAAAGAAACTGTCATTTGACTAATTGGGCTTTGTAATAGAAAAGCCATATAAAAATGTGTTTATATGCAATGAACACCTGAGATCTGGGACTGCTGGTCATGCTAGAGCAGTGATGGTGAACCTTTTGAGCTCGGCGTGTCAGTATTTTGAAAAACCCTAACTTAACTCTAGTGCCGTGTCACATACAGAAATTTTTTGATATTTGCAACCATAGTAAAACAAAGACTTATATTTTTGATATTTATTTTATATATTTATATGCCATTTAACAAAGAAAAATCAACCAAAAAAATGAGTTCGCGTGTCACCTCTGACACGTGTGTCATAGGTTCGCCATCACTGTGCTAGAGGAAGCTTCAGGAATGACAATTCTCAGCATATCAATTTGGGAAGACTAGCTCTAAGAGCAAAATTCTATTAACATACAGAAAAATCCTAAATTAATATATACTTTACTTAAAAAAAATAATCGAGCCCTGCCTGGCCAGGTAGCTCAGTTGTTAGAGCATCGTCCGATAGGCCAAGGTTGTAGGTTCCATCTCTGGTCAGGGCACATACCAGAAGCAACCAAGCAACCAAAGAATGTATAAATAAGTGGAACAACAAATCAATCTCTCTCTCTCTCTCTCTCTCTCTCTCTCTCTCTCCCTCCCTCCCTCCCTCCTTCTCTAAACATATCCTCAGATACGGATTAAAAAAGATAGATTTGGACTATTTGGCTCTCCGATTCTTTCTCTTGCCTAGTAGAAGCAGGACTGGCTCCTTTGACTAAGTGCCCCTTTGATTCTTAGGTAATCCTATTCCCTTCTCACTCTACACAGTGTCCCATTTCATCTGTTTCTATCGCTCCAATGGAGCCCACATATTAATGACTCCTTTATACGTATTTGGCCTCTTCTGAACTCCAAGCCTACAGATACAATGATGTGATCATATAATAGCCACCTCTTTGAATATCCTATAGGCCCCCAAATTCAATATATTCAAAACTCATGATCTTTTCTCCCTTTTCCACACAAAATTGCTCCCCATCAACACATAGCATTGTATTCACCCGACTGCCCAGGGCAGATAGCTGGATTGTTGTTGACTCTTCCCTCTCCCTGTTTTATCCCCCTACACTCAATAGGTTTCCAGGTTCTCAATGCTCTCATTAATAACTCTTGAATCTTTTCCATTCTCTCTCCCCTTTCCCACACTAGCTTAATTTATCATCTCTCACCTTCGAACTCATTCCCTGCCTCAGGTCTTACCTCCCCCCACACCCCCCCCATCCCTCTAATGATGAGCTGTTACACAACCAGAATAATTTCTTTTTTCTAAAATGCAAATCTCATTATATCATTTTGAGGGTTGAAAAACCTTTAACGGTTCCTCTTATTTAATCTATTTATCTACTTTTTATTTCTATGTGTTTTTTCAATTCTGTGTCCTGTTGAGAGAGATTTCCCCTGACTTCAAGGCCATACATCCTTGAATCCATTGGGATTTCATTTTTTGTATGGTATCAGGTAGGACGCTTTGTTTATTTCCAGACAAATTGTCAGTTATACTAGCACCTTTTAATAAATAAACTATTATAATAAATTAATATTTTCTTAATGAATCAAAATACCATTTTTGTCGTATGTTAAGTTCTTCTGTAGACCTGGGTCTGGCTCTTGCTGGATTCTCTATTCTCTTCTACTGACCTTTGCCCATTTTTCTACTAACATTACTTTTTACTGAAGTAGATTTATGGTAAATTTTAATATCTATTGAGGACTTTTAAATTATTCTAATCAGTTTCAGAAACACCCCATTGGGATTCTTATTTGGACTATATTACATTTAAATATTATTTTAGGAAAGATTTATATTTCTATGAGAGGAAGTCTTCCTGTTCAGAAACTTGATGTGACCTACCATATGTTCAGATCTTTTTTGTGTCCTTTGGTAAGATTTCACAGTTCTTTTATTTATGTTCTTTAACATTTGTTAAATTTAAAATATTGTTCATTATAAGTGCTATATTTTCTCCTCTCCATTTCTAACTGGCTACTGCTAGTTTTGAAAAACTTAACATTCTATAAGTGTTTTATATATGATCACTTTATAAATTCTTTTTCTTTTAATAACTTTTGACTAGATTCTCATGAAATTCTCTTTTTACTTCTAGTAACTTTTTACTAGATTCTCATGGGTTTTTGAGACCTCTCCAACTACAAATAAATTGTACTCTTCTATTATAAAATTAATTTCATATTCTTATCTATTGCATGAGACAGAATCTCTACAAATAATTAATCACACTATTATGAGTCAGTATTTCTTGTGTCTAAGTTTTTAAAAAATGGCTTCAGAAATTTGCCATTATCCCACCATAACCGGATAAGGACACATATGTAATACCTTAATCAATAAAGAAATTGAAAAAAAAAGAAATTTGCCGTTTAGTAATATAATTGTTGTAAAACTTTGGTAAATGTCTTTATCATTACATTAGTTCCCCCTTACCTGTGGTTTTGCTTTCTGTGGTTTTAGTTATTGTAGTCCAAAAATATTAAATTTCCCCAACCATAGACATCATGTACTTCGGGCGTCCAACCATTGACATTGTCTTGGCTCAATGCTCCAGGATCACCCCAAGCAGATGATCCTATTCTTATTTATCATCAGAAGGTCAATAGTAACCTCATGCTACATCTCAGTGCCAATGTCATTCACCTCACTTCATCTCATCATGTAGGCATTGTATCAACTCACATTATCAGAAGAAGGGTGAGTACAGTACAATTAGATATTTTGAGAAAGAGAGAGACCACATTTTCATAACTTTCATTATAGTATATTGTTATAATTTTTCCATTTTATAATTAGATATTGTTGTTAATCTCTTACTATGCCTAACCTTATTATACGTATGTATAGGAAAAAACATAGCATATATAGGGTTCAGTAGTTTCAGGCATCCACTAGGGATCTTGAAATACTTTCCCCACAAATAAGGAGTGACTACTGTATTCAATAGCTTCCTTTCATTCCTAAGTTATTTTGAAATTTTATTAGGAAGAGTTGTTAAGTATTATCAAATGGCTTTGTAGCATTTTTATATAACCTTATTTTTTTATCCTTTAATTTGCTGTTATAAAACATTCAAATTTTGTTTAATTCAGAGTTGATCTTTAGTATTTGACAATAAGACTGTCCTAAGGCCAGAAAATCCCCAGATGCCATCAAGAATAAAAGAAGGGTGGTCAGACAGAGCAGAATTGAAGAACACTATAGAATGTCTCTCTTTGTTCTGATTCATGTTGTGGGCCCTGAATTCTTCTTTTTTTTAAAAAAATGTTTTTATTCATTTTTTAGAGAGAAAGGAAGAGAGAAGGATAGAGAGACAGAAACACCTATGAGAAGAAAATATCATCGATCAGCTGCACCCTGCACGCCCCCACAGGGGATCAGCCCGCAACCTAGGCATGCGCCCATGGCCCCCACCCCAATTCCAGGTGGACGCTCAATCAACCACCGAGCCACACTGGCGAGGCTGAATTCTTCTTTTTCAGATATGAAAATTGCTACTCCTCCTTTATTTTTGTTTGCATCTTCCCAGTACTTTTGTCTAACCATTTATTTTTCAACCAGTGTTTGCCACACTGTTTTATGAGTGTTTCTTGACATGAAATACATTTAAATCTGACTTTTTAACCCATCTGCCAAACTGTCTTCTAAGTCCATTCACACTTAGTGAAGTAATTAATATACTGTATTTTATTCCTTCCATCTTATATACTCTTTTTCCTTCTTCTAACTTTTGCTGAATTAAGCATTCTTCTTCCCTGTCATTCCTCTGTTCATTTTTCCTTCCTATAAATTTACAAGTCCTACTGTGCTGTAAAGTTCTGTTCATGGCTACATATTCCTCTGGGCCATCTTTGAATATATTTATTCTATCAAAAGAAAATAATTTTATACCATATGTATTTTATACTAGATATAGATATAGATATAAATATAGATATAGATATAGATATAGATATATAGATATATAGATATATAGATGTATATTTTAAAAAACTCACACACACAACATTCATGCATCAAGATTCTCTAACTGCTCACCCCTCCCTCAGCCCCAAAGAGGATTTAAGTTTTAATTCTAGGTTACTAATAAGTTTTCCTTTCAAGGATGATTCTTCTATTTCAAGAATCCCTACTTAGCATTTATATTAGAAAGTCCTAGTCACATCATTATTATCTATTTAATTTTAATAATATGTATATTGTCAGATTCATTGCTCCCATTATTCCTCTCCTTTTTGTATTTCCCTACCTTGGGATTTCTGTTCTGAGCCAACTGTCATTTGATAGAGTAGTTCCTTAAGTGTTTTCCTCAGATAAGTACACAGGCAGAATACTTTTTAAATGCCTGCACTTCTGAAAATATTTATTTTGCCCTGAGAAATGAATGATATCTTTCCTGGTTATTAATTTTTAGACCCTCAGGATTCTACAAATGTTGCTCCATCTTAACTTCTAATGTTGCTGATAAAAAAAAAGTTGTAAGCTAATTAATTATCTTCCATTGCAAATAACCTATTGTTCGAGTCTCAAAACTTCAAGATTTGTCCTTATCCTTGGACTTCTGGCATTTCACCAGCATATGACTACACATATGTTCTTACATTCATCCTGCCTCGGACTCAGGGGCCTATTACTTCTCCATTTGTTCCTTTTTTACCACCAAAACTCCTTTCATTTCACATTACGACTTTGGAATTTATCTCTCAACAATTCAATACTACATCTTCAGGTATTTGGTGAGCTTGCAGATTTGACTCAAGAAATACCATAACCATAATCTGTTTAATTTTTATTAAAAACTCAAATTTGTTCATTGCGAGAGATTCTTGTTTTGTGTTTTGATTATCTAATGGCACCACCTTGAAAGTTTTCTTTCTTTCTTTGTTTTGTTGTTGTTTTTAAATCATCTCTGGTCTTTTCCAACACGGTGTGAGTAGATAACACAATTATTTTAGTACCTGGTCTGCTCTTTCCCCTTGGGGTTCTAAGTTTCCTTTAGTGAGTTATTACTTTTCTCATCCTGCTTATGGCTTATGTTCCCTCAGCATCTACCCAACCAGGTCATAGAGGCCTCTCCAACAGTGTAAATCAGTGAGTGATGGAAAGAATATGATTTTCTGCTCCTGAGGTCAGGCCATGAACAGCTGCAAATCATGACTTCTTTGCTAAGGTAGAGGTTAGAGGTGTCTCTGTTTCTTCAGTTCTACAGAAGCAAACTTTAGTCCCAACCAAAGTGATGGGCCAAATCACTATGCAGTATTCTTCCAGATCCCTGACCAAATCAGAAAGGCCCTGTGAGGACCACATAAAACAGGCAGGTAGAAACAGCCCTTCTTTGAGGAGATTCACTAAATTCAGTCAACCAAACCTTTGAAGAAGCACCCAATGCTTGTTTTTGAGCCAAGCAATGACTATAAGGAAGCCTACCTCTCTGCCTCTTGTCTCTTGGTTCTTTCTGGTTTCCAAAATGCCTGAGGTCCCATATAATGCCTTCTTTTCATCCCCCTCCTCCCCAAGATACACCCTCCATGCTTTACCAACTGGCATGCCTAGGCTACCTTAGATCTAAAATGCTTTCTGGGTATTATTTTTTAAAGTAATTCCTATAAAAGTAGCTTCACTTTCTAAATCATTACTGCTCCTAAATTTTATGACACAAGACAAAGAATAAGATGAATACCTTTGTTGTGTAGTAGAGACAACAAGCTATCATGTGCTGTATGCTTTCATAACTTGCCATATGTTTCTTTGAGTGGATGACATTTGGTAGTCCTTGCAAAACCACCAAACACTTTATCAAGATCTAAAAAATAGAAATGCAATGGTTTGTTGAAAAATATTATCCTTACACATTATAAAATGTTCTATTCAAATCATGCAAGTTTTAAGGCATTAAATTTTATTGTTATCAATAATGATTGATAAATTGTTTATCATGTATAGAGGAATGTACTTCGAAAGAAAATTGGTATGTTCAATTTTCAGATCAGTCCCTCATCTAAAGTAACTTAAAAACCTGTGGGGAGAATAAAATCAGTACATGAATAACTATAAAACAAAGCATATTTTATCAAGTGCCATAAAAGATACAGACAGAATGTTACATGGGCATAAGAAACACTAAGCTCATATCCAGGCATAGGAGGTCCTGGAAAACCATATGGAGAAAGATATACCATATTAAACATATACTGATACCAGGTACTTGGAATACTAGTTTCCTTCAAAATTAAAACCAAACATTCATATCCCAGGAAAACAATTAATTCTGATGTTTACTTCTATTCTCCTTGCTTCATACTATAAGTAATACTACCATCAGAAAAGTTGAATTGAGATTGCATCAATCTATTCTTTATTCAGATTATCTCAAAAGAAAAATTAATATGTTAATTTCTTCAAACTACCATTCCAACAATAGTATTACTATTGTCACAGTTCACTTACACGTTTTTTAAATGCTTCTTTAATTACTCCCTTCCACCAACACCCTCTCCTGCCCTACCAGATCATATCCCCAAATCATGTAAACATTAAGTTGTGTCCTTTTCTCCTGCCTCAAATAATTGTGTGTGTGTGTGTGTGTGTGTGTGTGTGTGTGTGTGTAACTACTAAATGTACATAATAAGAGGGTTGATGTTAGGTTACAAAATAGGATTTATACACACTTTTGTGAACTGTGCATTTCTCCTTCAACCATGTCTTGTGAAAAAAAATCCCTCCAAGTCTACAGGTTTAGCTGCAATTCATTATAGTATTTCTAATGCTGCATAATTATTTACTGTGGATCAATCATAATTTAGTCAGCCACTTCCAGAATCTCCATGTTGCAGTTTTAGAATTGAGATTTTGCAGTGTGGCCATCCTCCTGCTACTTCACTTTCTCTTTGTCTGCAGTTTTATGGCCACCACCGAGAGTGCCACAATAAATACCCTCATACAGGCTCAGTGTCCAGTAGGAGAGGCAACGGAGGCGCCAGCTTTGCGATGATAACCAGTGAGGATGAGGCACCGTCCTCCAGGGCACAGTAAACATTCTAAGTCAGTGACAATTATGTGGTACTGGGTCCCCAGCAGGTAGAACACATGGATCCAGGAATGAAGGGGTGAAACTTGGAGAAGCATCTCACCAACTGGTGATTTTATCCTATGGGATAAATTACTAGTAGATGGACTGCTGTCAGGTATACTTGTTTTTAACTTTAATTAAAATTAGATTTAGTTTCATTAAAATTAGATTGCTTTACCAAATCCAATGCCTATAACAATTCACATTCCCCCCATTAATGAATGAGAATGCCTTTGCCCCACATCCTCACTAGCAATAGGAGTTACAGATCTTTTCCATCCTGCCACTGATATGAGATTGTTCATTTAATGCGCACATATATGAATAATCAGAGTTGGGGCAGCTTTCATATGTCTCTCAGCCACGTGGATTTGCTTTTCTGATAAACTACCTATTTGTATCCTGTGCCCAGTTTTCTGTTATAATAGTGTCAATTTGTAAGACTTTTTGTTATGTATGCTTATCATTCATCAGTGTTAGATATATTTTTTCCAAATCCATAAACTTTGTACTACCTTTATTATGGTCCCTTTTTTCACACATAGATTGCTGTATATACAGTCAAATATGTCTTTTTTTTCTTGTTGTTTCTAAGAGTTCTGTCTTGCTTAGAAATGGTTCCCCAACCCTGGATTGCACAGGTAATCTCTTGGGATTTTTTTGTCACATTTTTAGCTTTGGTCTGTATTTACAATCTCAATATTATTAATATGGCACAAATAGAATCAAATTCAACTTTTTTTTCAAATGAATATCTAGGTGTTTTACTACAACTTACTAAAAATATCCACTCTCTTTCCACTAAATGGAGATGCCAATTCTGCCATACATTACATTCTCATACATACTGAGGCCTACTTCTAGAATCTTCTTTCTGTTCCACTCATCTTTTCCTATTCTAAACAATGCACTCCATTCCTCGGTTTTTCCTCACAGCTATAAGCATTCTGAGCTGTAGCTAAAGGAATCGTGAGTCAGTAGGATCCTAAAGGATGACAGTGGACTATCCTGAACTCAACCAGCCTGAGCCCCAATCACAGCTGCTGCTCCTAATGTGGATTCTTTGCTAGAGCACATTACAAGGCATGCATTGATATGGTTAATGTTTTCTTTTCCACTCTCTAGGAAAGAAGTACTAGATGTTCCCATTCACACTGGGCAGATAAGAATATACATTTAGAGTCTTGCCCCAGAGCAATGATAACTCTCCTACCTTCTGACATACTTTATGAAAGGATATGAACTTTCTGGGTGATTCTCAAAACAAAACATTAGACCACTATATTAGTAACATTATGTCAATCAGACCTAATGAGCAAGAAATGGCAAGTGCACTAAAGACCTGAATACGATGCGTGCCCTCCCGAGGGTAGAAATAAACCCTATGAAGATTCAGGGCCTGACACATTAAGTAACTATCTGGGAGATGCTGAGACACCCCCTCCAAAGTAAGTCTGACATCTGGCATCTCTCATCTCTGAAACAGAGAAGACAATGACAGGTAGACACCTTTGGATTCAGGAGGAAAAATATTCTACACTTGAAAATACTGCTTCAATCCATTTACAAGTGACATGGAAGGCTGCCAACTATTAGCCTAGATGTTGGAGGCATATCTCTTGAGCAGCTGAACTACTAGATGTGGGGAATTCCGGAGGAGGAGGCATGTCTATACTAACAGTAGAGGCACTCCGAGGTGAATATTTGTTAACTTCTTTAAGCTCTCTGATTAATTTCCTCAATAGTGAATGTAAAATTTTTACACTTTGTGTAAGTTCACTGATATCATCTTGGCTCTCAAAATCTGAGCCAATGATGATGATGACAATGATGGTGATGATGAGTAACTTTATGCACCATCAGCAGTAAAATCTTCCTTCTCTCCTTATTTCCCTGTCCTAGGCAGAATTCTAAAATAGTCCGCAAGTCCCTGCCCCTGATGTGTAAGCTTTGTCTAATTCCTCCCCGCTGAGTGGAGGTAAGACCTGTGAAGGTGATGGTGCAGTCACTGTCATGACTGCATTTCATTATATAAGACTCCTCGGGCATAGCAGAGGAGACTCCCCTGCTGGCTTTGAAGGAGCAAAGTGCCATGTTGGGAAGGAAACTGGTAGTCAGCCTTCAGGAGCCAAGGACCTCCTATCACATAATCGTAAGAAAATAAATTTTCTCAACAACCAGTGAGCTTGGGAGAGGACCCTAAGGCTCAAATGAGATTGCAGCCCTGATTTCAGCCTGATAAGACCTTGAGCAGCCCAACTAAACTACATTCAGCTTCCTGGACCATAGAAACTGTGATAGTAAATGGGTGTTGTTTTAAGTCACCAAGTTACGGTGATTTGTTAGGTAGCATGAACAACTAATATAATCCCTTCAGCCAGGGTATCTTCTAACTTCTCCATCACTGAGACATCAAGCATGTTTTCTTGGGTCATCCACCAATTTTTCTCCCAGATGATAGCTTAAACCATTGCTTTGAATAAATACTATTGCTTCTAACATTACAAGAACACAAAAATTGAACTGAAATTTAAAAACCTGGAAAAGTATTTAAATATAGACAGCACTGGGACTGAATATTTTCAAAGAAACACATTTTAAGTCCTTATTTATGTCTGCCCAGACATATCATTTAAATTATTTAAATGTTTTTCAGTTAACTCATGACAATTCATAAAATACTTGTTATTTGTACTTTATAAGAGATACATTGTTTTTTCTTTTCCAAAATGCACTGTTGAGTTGCCTTTGTAAAAATACCCTTATCTGGGGGGAGAAGAGGAAGAAATACCCTTACCTGTATGACAGGTACCAAAACAATATTGTGATAGATTATAGGTGCAAGGAGGCCATAACATTGAGTCACAGATTGAAGAGCATAACTGGAATCATTTAGGTAGTTGCTAAGTTCCAATGCCACTAACACTCTCTCACATTCAATTAGTCTAGCAATCTGTAAAGAAACAGATATTGTTACACAAATTAATTATCAGGTACTTCACTAATGTGTCTAAGGAAAACAAAGGTAGGAAATACGATCCCTATGGCTTAACAGGATGAACGTTGGCATAAAGGAAAATCTAAATTCAGGAACAACACTAACTCCCAAATAATGCTATACAAGGATAACACAATTTTACAATTAAACTTCAGAATTTTTTGTAAAACAATACAAATACCACTAGTGACAGAAAAAGAACCAATCTTTGTAACTGGTAAGATAAAATCTTGGCTATGTTTTAATGTAAGAAAAAACAGTTGTTGCAAAAGCAAAAATTATAATAAATAATAATTAAAATATAATCTCTCTGTAATATTGCCCCCACTTGATGAACAGAGTCCCATTTCCCTTCTGAATTTGTGAGAAAATAGCAAATTTTCAGTAGAGCACACTAATCTCCTGTTATAATGCTCCTACATAAGTAAAAATGATAGTAAAATGTGAAGATAGGCTTTTGTGATTAAATGACACTTAAAAATAATAAGAATCTTATCTTACTCCTCCTTTCCCTTTCCTGAGGAAGATTTCATTATTTTGCTATGTATATACATACAAGATTATGTACAAATAAAACTGTATGAGTGGCAACCAGAATTTTCCATACAACAAATTATTACTCGAATACTAGCCTAGCATTCTGAAAATCATTGAAGTACTTCAAAATTGATGCTGAAAGAAGAAACTGAATATGATGTATAGTAGGAACAGACTGATGGTTATAAGTACTTGGGCTCTGCAAGACTGTGCACTTGCCTTGGACAAAGAATCATGTTTTTTTCACTTTCATATTCATAAAAACTAGTACAAATTCACATAACAAATTATTGATTAATTAATGAATAAGTGCATGGGTAGAAAAGAGCAACTGCAAAAGAACCTAACAGCCAGGCCAGCATGACTCAATGGTTGAGCGTTGGATTATGAATCAGGAGGTCACGGTGCGGGATCGATCCCTGAAAGGAGGCATGCAGGAGGCAGCCGATCAATGATTCTCTCTCATCATTGATGTTTTTATCTATCCCTCCAACTCTCTTCCTCTCTGAAATCAATAAAAATATATTTTTAAAAAAACAACCTAACCAAAAAAAAAAATGGCAAAAGCCTCCATATATCTAAGGTGAAAAAAGTAACTTCAATCTAAAAAGAAAAAAAAATGTAGGATTGTTATTAAAAGCAAGAGTGTAATCAGGTTGTAGGTGTACATAGGACAATGTTTATAAGCTCCCTGAGACTCTACCAATAGGACATAGGTTAAATTCCTGCCTCTGTACAGGAATGCAATGTTATAACTTAAAAAGAATTTGGTAATTGATATGTACCATCATGAAAATATGTCCAAGATATATTATAAAAATGTTGAAAAGTCAAGGTGGAGAATAACAAATGTATCATGATCCCATATAAATTGAAAAAAAGAAAAGATAAGATAAACCTGTGAATCCTACATGGACTATCAAACAAATCAGCACAAATACACAAGGGCTCCTCAGTCCATTCGCAAACCAGGACTTACATTCCCCAAAAACATGAAGTTGAGACATCAAGAAACAAATAAAGGAAAACTGGCACATTTTTAATCATTTTTAACTCACTTACTTGTTGAGCAGGAAAAATCTCATTGCCTTTGATATTATCACAGAAAAGATTTTCTTCTTTAATTTTAATGTCACTTGTTACAAAAATATTCCTGAGAAAAAGGCTTAAGAGGATTGAAGAAGTCTCTGCCAAAATCTCTGAATGTAATCTGCAAAAAGGAGTAAATGACATTACAGGTTTAAATATAAAAATGATTTAGCATGTGAACTTGCCTTTTTAGATTGATTTGTTCTTAGTATCTAAACAATGATCCCAAGTCGTGGAATAGCTACTCTGGTACAGTGTTAAGTTAAAAACAAAGACTATCCTTAACAAGTTCACAACTAAAAGAATTAAGCTGTCATAGATACATAAAAATAACTATTGTCAAAGCTTTCTGGTTCTGATATATAAAGTTCTATTTTATCAATATAATGAAAACACTATAGATAGTCAAGTTTGGAAAATAGACCCATTAATTAATGAACTTTATGAAAATGAGGGCCATTTATAGTAGAATTGGCTGGGGGTGGGGTAGGGTCGAGAGAGAGAAACTTTTGCATTATTCCTAATTATCTTTTCTAAGTTGCAGTCAACAGTGCCAACCATTGGCAAAACTGGAAACTCTACAATCATCCTTTGCAATATTCCCTCCCTTACCCCTTAGTCTTATTTGATAGCAAACCCTCCCTTCTAAGATTCTAAGTTTCAGGTTCATCTACTCTCCATACACCCTATTCCTATAAAACAAGAAAGAGTCTAGCATCAGTAATTCACACCTGATGAATGTCTGTTTTATCACTAGGTTAAACTCTAAAATTATCTTTGCCAGGAGAATTTTAGTTCTCCTACTCTCTTTGTCCTCATGCTAACCATCAGAACCTTGACATATGCAGTAAGTCCAGGCTATCACCTCCTCCTGGCTCCATCTCATTCTCTGCCCAGCTCAGACTCTGACAGTCATGTCAATAGTGGCTTCTGTAGCACTTTAGATTCTGCACCTCTTATTTTATGCAATAATCAATTTGCCTGCCCTTGTATAGATGTCACTGTCCAATTTTTCTATTGTTTATTCTCATTCATTCTTTTTTTTTCATTCAAACTATCATTTTCTGAACACTTACTATGTATAAGACACTATTCTAGGATCTGGGATATAAGGATGAATCAAAAGTGGCCCTTCAACACAAGGAACTGGGCTCTACTACAATTCATGTCATGTGACAGCAACTGAGTCATTAGTGCCTCTCATCAACACTTTTAGTTGTCCTGATGTCACCTTATTCACATTCCCCACAACAAATGTCCTAAACCCCCTGTTGTCCATTCCATGTGCTCCTATGTCCTTCTGGCTCTAGCATAGTATCATCGTCATCTGCATCTTCTTGTATCTTCAGTCTCTCCCTCTCTACTGACTCCCTTCTTTCTACCCTCCAAAATCCTTTCCTTAAGCTTGCCCTCCCCCTCAAGATTCTTCCCACTTTCCTCTTCTCTTTACCACCAAACTTCACATGAGTAGTCTGCCTGCTACAATTCTCCATTTTCATTTATTCCTCAGTCAATTGCAAAAGTTTTCTGTCCCATCATAGAACAAAAATCACTATCTTAAACTCCACAATGGCCTCCTAATTGCCAACTCTAAAAGCCTCTTCTTAGCCCTAACTGGTTTGGCTCAGTGAACAGAGCATCAGCCTGCAGACTGAAGAGTCCCAGTTCAATTTCAGTCAAGGGCACTTGCCCATGTTGCTGGCTTGATCCCCAGTAGGGGGCTGCTGGCTTGATCCCCAGTAGGGGGCATGCAGAAAGCAGCCAACCAATGATTCTCTCTCATCATTGATGTTTCTATTTCTCTCTCCTTCTTCCTTCCTCTCTGAAATTAATAAAAATATCTTTAAAAAATAAATAAATAAAAGTTTTTTCTTAGTTTACATCCTACCCTGTCTCTCTGTAGTGTTCTATTATGCAGCTGCTCTACTTGACCTTGCACTTAGCATTCAGTACTGCTGGCGTGTTCCTCCATGGTGATGCTCTCACTGCCCTTGGCAGTATACTTTACCAAACTTTCACCTCCTGGTCTGCTTCTTTCCAATAGCCTCCCTTGGTGCCATTTCTGCTTCTGTCTCTTAAATGTGTGCACACCCAAGGTGCAAATTCCAGCCCTCTATTTTTCAGCTAAATAGTCATCCCCTGTCAAAATTTCAATGATGACCTCAATGAAAATTTCTAAATCTGCAGCTCTAGCCCTAACCTCTCCTTAGATGTCAGCACTAAATATCCAACTACCTACCTGATATCTCATATCTATAAAGATGTCCTGCTGGAAAACTAAACTCAAAATATTTTAAATCATATTCATTATCTTCGTCCAAAAACTTGTTCTACCGGTCCTATCATGCTCCGTTAGTAAATGTAATAGGCCTCCCAGTCAGGTGACCTTGGAAATCCCAGTCAACTTTCACTCCTTTCTCTCTCTTATCCTTACAAGTGACATAAGATATTCTCTTCCTCCTCTAAAAATAATTCTCAAATCCATCCTGCATAGCACCTAGGACATAGTAAATTCTAAGTCTACATTTTTTAATTAAATGTAATTATATCTAAATCTGAATAAGGATCATCAATGTCTTTACTCAACCAGAATTTGCACTTTAAGCTCGTTATCTTTGATTCAGAAGTGAAGGGTTTTGTCTTCTTATTAAAGAAATTTCAGGCATTAACAAGCAGGTGAAGGGGAATGTTGTTTTTCAAACTTGTTGAGACAGCCTGAAATCATACCAATCCTTGTTTCTTAAGCTTCTCTTAAATTTATTTTCTTTTTTAAAAAATATATTTTATCTATTTCAGAGCGGAAGGGAGAGGGAGAGAGAGACAGAAACATCAATGATGAGAGAGAATCATTGGTCAGGTGTCTCCTGCAGACCCGTACTGGGGATTGAGCCCACAACCCGGTCATGTGCCCTGACTAGGTATTGAACCGAGACCTCCTGGTTCATAGGTCAATGACTCAACCACTGAGCCATGCTGGCCAGGCAAACTTTGTTCTTTTAAGAAAAAAAAGGCTGTAAAGCAAAGTATGGCCTGTGGTTTTATATGTGGCTTCTACTGGCCTATTTGCAGTTGCTGGTGGTCTAATTCTGGGAGCTCTTCAAGCAAAGAAAAGCATTTATAACCTAATAGTCTACCCACCCATCAGACTCAAACCTTTAACCGGAATTTGACCTTTCTCTGTTATAAAAATTCCTGCCCTAGCTGGTTTGGCTCAGTGGATAGAGCATAGGTCTGCAGACTGAAGGGTCCCAGGTTAGATTCCGGTCAAGGGAACATGCCTGGGCTTCAGGCTCAATCCCCAGTAGGGGGCATGCAGGAGGCAGCCAATCAATAATTCTCTCTCATCATTGATGTTTCTATCTCTCTCCCTTCATCTCTGAAATCAATAAAAATATATTTTTTAAAAATTCTCAATGCTATTTGTGCTTTATAGTATAATTGACATTACCTTGGTTAGTGTTTGGTATTTTTTTACATAACTTTCATCAACTTATATTCAGAATGCATCCATATGCCTGCAGTGTTTTTTCTGATTCTAACAAAGAAGTTTCTAACAAGGACTCAAGACCTTGAAATGTATATACTCATTAAAAACTGATCAGAAAGTTTTATATGGGCTATCTTAACATGAAATTAAAAATAAATTAATTCTAGGCTTCACACCCAACATTTAACTTCAAAAGGCAAATTAATATTTCAAAGGAGTATTTCTAATTACCTTCTCTGTGTAATAGTCATCATACTGCTTAAACAAACCACAGATTGTTCATTGTGAGGTGGTGAAGTGACAAAATAATCCCAGACTGGTGAGAAAACTTTCTTAGCCAATTCATAGTTACCAATCTGATAGGCAACCTACAACAGAAAGCACATTATCTTATGAAATATTTTTATTTTTGAAAAGTACATTTTAAACAAGAGTTCTGCTAGGGTCCTATAACGTACTCATTTCATATGCAGTCATTCACATTTGCGGCTCTGGTCTGCAGTGCCACAGTAAGGTAATGATGGCCATCGGCAAGGGAGACAGACACATTTTGAAATCTCTTTTATTTCTGAATTGCATAGAAATTTGAAACTCTGTAAGGATGTTTCAAATTCTCATAAGCAAAACAAAGATCAGATCTGAGCCAAATTAATTTCATTTCCATCTATCTCAGCAGCGCACTCCATTTATTATAGACACTGTTATAATGAACAATCTGTTCCAAGAGAAACAATCAGATTTCCCAAACCAAAAATATGAAATATACTTCATTCTTTTCTGCTTCTGACTGACACTTTCGGAATTTTTGTACAACAAAGGGTTCACAGCTGAAAAGAGTGAAGAATAAAACAGAGATGCTTCCAAGAAGCCATGATATATTTTAAATTTAACACATTCAACTTTAGGCAAAATAACTGCTTTTACTCATATAACCGAAACATTCAGAAGAAAAAAGTCATCAACTTACCTATTTCTTTTGGTAGAATATATTTCTTTAAAGATATTTCTAAATATCATTCTATTTTTTTATGTATAGCAATATGAAATCTCACCATAAGTTATATGCTGCTTCAAGTCCTTAATGGAAGCAGATAAAATATAAAGTATACTAGTAAATTCATTGAATTAAGGATGTAAATGACATGTTGCTAGGTTATATTCCACTTCCAGGGAATAATTTACAGATCTAGAACTTTTTAAATCTGCCAGGTCAACATTCAAAATCAACCAACCAATAAACTTTTATGAAGTTTCTACCGTGTGCTAAGCACCATAAAAATAGATTCTTCAAAGCTGAAAATGCTCTCATATTCCATGAAACTGTAATCAAGTTATAGACATAAAACACATGAAATCACAGAAAAATTACAAATGATAACATAATAGTTGTGGAGGCTTAGAAAAGAAGAAATAAAGACTTCAAGGAGGAGGCAGGGCTTAAGTTGACCCCTAAGAAGAGATAAGGTTCAGATGAGCATAGCTTAGGCAGAATCTGAATAAGGTCCATTAATGGAAATCACCACAGTGCAGTTAGGAGAGACTGGAAAGGCAGGCCAGAATTTGGAGAAAAGTGGGCAATATGATTGGACAGGTAAAGTGGGACATGGTGTCAGAAGGTCTTGAAAATAAGGTAGAAATATTTAAAGATGTCATGCATTATTGTATTGACTCCTCACCCCAGCTCTATTAAGTAAGCTCTATTACCATCTACGTATTTCAGATGAGGACAATGGGGCATTGAATAGTTGAATAATTTGTACAGAGCCTGACACTCAGTAAAAACAGTGGAGCAGAGACTTGAAGTGGAAACTGAGTCACTTTTCTGGGCTGCATTGTTCACATTAAGGATTTGGACTAAGTGGTCACTAAAACACCATCTAATTCTAAGATTTCCATGGGAAATAGTAACAGATGATGTATAATGGGGTTGGTGAAACTGTAATTGAATGTTCTTTCCTTTTGAAAAATAATGTTATTTATTCAATTAGTGAACACTGTGAAACAAGAAAAGATAACTTGATAAAACTATGGTTTATAAAATAACCAGTCTTTGTGGGTTAGCAGAGGAGTGCGATGATACGCGCATGTTCAAAGATGGTTAACTGGTAGTGATGTGCTGAACAGATGATAGAGGGGATGAGGTTAAAATGAAAAAGCAGCACTAAAGACTGATGTAATTATGAAGTATAGTATAAACTTAGATACATGACCTTCACCTGGCTTCCAGAACACCACACTCTTGATTTTCTTTTCACTACAAAGGCCACATTCCTTTTCAGTTGCCTGTACAAGCTCCTCCTCTTTCCCCCAATCTCTGTATATTGGCAACTCAAGGCTTCAGTCTTTGAACCTCTTCTCTTTTCTGTCTGCACTTATTTCCTTGGTGATATCATCCAGCTCCATGGCTTGGGCACATGAATACTCTCAAATCCCTCTCCTGCCCAAACCTCTGTCTCTCTTAGACTCCAGATTCATACATCTAACTACTCAACAATATCCAACTACTCTCTGAATATCCAATAAGTCTGATAAGTAAGAAATATCTAATAATATCTAATATCTTACTTCAACATACCCTGAGCTGAATTTCGGATCTTCCCTGCCTCTATCTACACCACCCACGGCCTTTCTCAACTCAGTTCATGTCAACTATATCCTTGCAGTTGGTCAGCTAAATATCTTAGAGTCATCTTTCAGTTTTCTCTTTATATTCGTTCCATCAGGAATTCTTGTTAACTCCTCCCTCAAAACATATCCAGAATCTGGCCACTTCTCATCACATCATCTACTATCACTCTGGCCAAGCCACCTTCATCTCTCATTCGATTATAGGAATAGAGAGGTCTCTCTGCTTCCACCCTTACCCTCTTATGGTCTATTTCCAGTATAGCAGTCAGTGTGAGACTTTGAAAATATAAGTCACATTATATCGTGCCACTACTCAAAACCCTCCATTTCACTCAAAGAGCCAAAGTTCTTAAAATGGCCTAAAAGTCTTTTCATGATCTACTCCCCTACCCACCCATTCAGCTTTACTTCTCTGACCGATCCTTTACTCTCCGTGGGTCCCTCTACTCTAGCCATATTGGCCCCCTGGCTATTTGTAAAACATACCAGGTGCACTTCTGGATATCTTAGGGCTTTTGCTCTAGCTCCTTCTGCAGAATGCTCTTCTTCCAAGAGTCTTTCCCACACCTCTTTCAAGTCTCTGCTCAAACCTCACTTTCTAAGTGAGGTCTTCCCTGAGCACTTTATTCAACACTGTAATCAACCTTCCATTCCCCCACTTCACATTTCCATTTCCTTTTACCATACTCCACTTTATATTTCCTTAGAACTGCCCATTTCCTCTAATAGAAGGACCCAGCAATCTGTTTAACTAGCATTCCTGATCACTGATTCATGCTCAAGTTTTGAATAACTAGCCTGGAGCAATGCTGGCACAGAGTAAGCACTCAGTAACAAGGTGTAAATGAATTGAATAATGTGTTGAATGCATCCTTTTCCACAGAAGAGGATACCCAGAGGTTGCACTGTACTATAATACAATTGACTGGCCCAGAGTGAATGCCTGACCTAAGCTGAGTGTTTTATAGCCCCACTTCAAAATAGGATGGACCCCAACCCTAATTTTGGTTCTGAGGTTAAGGCTGATGACCTGGACACACTTGGAGAATTTGAGAGAAAATTTATTACTCACACAAGACTCCCAAGGAGAGTTTGGCAGGCACACACAGGTCTGGGCTGGCTTGGACAAAGCAGAAGAAATGGGTTGGCCCTTGATTAGTGGCTGGGCTGCAGGAATAAGGAAAGTTCCTGCCACCTGGAAGGTTTAAATTTCCTGCTGGCACCAAAGATAAGGTAAGCCCACAGACCTCTCTATCAGCCTGCCTTACTGTGTGGCCAAAGGAAAAAAGAGGGGTGAGGTTTAAGACCAAGTCAGTGGTCAAACATCAAAAAAGAGGTCAGATTCTTTATTATATTAGGCAAGTCAAAGTCTCTCTCCCAGGAATTTGGAATTAAGATTAGGAGGCAGCTCTGTTTACAGCTAAATTTGAGGGATATATAAAAATTAATGAGGTGCTATTTTTCCTCCAAAGATAGAGAGGTAAAGAAATAAAACCTTTAGAGAAAGAAAAATAAAGCATATTTAGAGGGAACCAAAGGTATGAAACTTAGAGCTCTGCAGCCTTCCCATGGTGTATTCCCCACGCCAGGCTGGCTCCCCTACTTACAAAGTCTTAACTGAAACCATAAATCAAAATTATCTAAACAAGGGTTGTTATATATGTTTCAAAGAAAGAAGAAATGACATTTAGCATAGAACCTGACACAAAACAGACAGTGAATAAATAATTCTTCAATAAGCAAATAGGTATAAAACGAGTAGTCATAGAGGATAAGAGGGAAAAGTTGAAATTTCTTAAAGAGCTTAAAAGTGGTGTTAACTATCTTTTTTACCTGATAGCTTTTTCTTTTATTATTTGAATAGTCATAGGCAAAACTCTATTAATCAAATAATTTCAATGACTTCATATATGAAGTGAAAAAAAATGTATGAACTTTATTTCCCCTTCGCCTGACACCACTGTGTTTACTGACAAAGCATTCATGTCCCAGCATCAAATTCTCTTGCCAACACTGATCATCAAGACCCGCTGAACAACACCAAACCCAGGCAGAGACAAGATGGGAGAGATGCAGGCTCTAGAATAACTGGGCACTTGTTAGACATCAAACACATGACTTCCTTGGAACCTGACAGAGCAATAAAAATGCATGAGCTGGTTCAAGTGTCAGGCTTACCATCTGCTACCCAGGTAACCTTGGGTAAATTAACCTCCCTGAGACACCTTTTCTGGAATTAACTGGGACTGGCAGAGGAAGAATCAAATTAATCTCAGGCTCCTCAACTATAAGATGAAAGTGATAATACCCCCTCATAGAGTAATTATAATAAAGGGAATAATGCATTTTTATTTTTTTTATTTTTTTAAAATACATTTTTATTGATTTTTTTTACAGAGAGGAAGGGAGAGGGATAGAGAGTTAGAAACATCGATGAGAGAGAAACATTGACCAGCTGCCTCCTGCACATCTCCTACTGGGGATGTGCCCACAACCAAGGTATATGCCCTTGACCAGAATCGAACCTGGGACCCTTCAGTCCGCAGGCTGACGCTCTATCCACCGAGTTAAACTGGTTTTGGCAATAATGCATTTTTAAATGCTTGTCACACAATAGTTTTTGATATTCCACGTTTCCTTTGTTCAACTAGCCACTGTACCCACTCACTATTGGATTTAATAGTTCAATAATCCTGCAGTATATGGCATTTTGTATATATCCATTTTACAGATAGAGAAATAGAGACCAAGAAATTTGTCTAAAATTCTGCTCACAGATTTCTAATTTTCTATATTTTATATCACATTATCTAGCCATTCCCAACTTAAAGGGGAAGAATAAAAAGAAATGAGGCTTTAAAAAAGAGGGAAATCAGAAAATATCTACAGAAAATATATCATTCATATAGGTTCCTCAAAACAATTTTTCAAATAGCCTGAATTAAGGGAATACCTAGTAAAGAGTCACCTGAATTTATTAATGTCTAAAGAATAATGTTGAGCAAAAGTGCAACCTAAAATCTCAAGCCCCAGTTAATAATAGGCAGTAAGTGAAATATCTCCATAACTTATTATAAGAATATTTATAATATTTTTTAAAGAACAGAACTATCCTGAAATTAAAAACCACTCTCATAAAAATAAATCACAATTCCAAGAGAAAGGTCTATTTTCTTGCTAGAACCTTTAAACTTTTGTAAATAAGGAGATTTACTAAATGAGAAAATTTTGCTTTAGCCACTTAACGTTATGAGGCAGAATGCTCATAAATTGTTATAAACTAACTGAAGTACTGCAAATATGGTATCAATAAAGACACACAGGTCACTGCCTTATGACATTTCTCATTATCCCGGCAGTATAGCTGAGACTTCGTTTTATTAATTTTCAATGAAAGTTCTGCCAAGTGAATCCCAAGATTCAAACCACTCCCTGGAGAAAAACTAGGCCTTGATAAAATATTCTATTCCTCTTTTTGAAATAACTCCATCACTGCAAATTAGGGAATATATCAGATCCCAAAGAAATCAAAACATCAGAAAACTATGAGCCAATATGATGTGCTAAACCAATGCTAGACAAATCCTAGCAATTCTCTCAATTTAATTTTCTTTGAAAAATATGATCATATAAAAAGCCACTAAAATCTTCACTTATAATACTAATCAACTATTAAGAGAAAAAATAGCACAATAGAAATGTAATAAAATTTAGAATAGCCATCATCTCTATAGTCAATAATAGGTTTAAAATTAGATGCTTGAGACTTAGGTCAATGAGTCACACTCTTCTTAGCATCCTTTTCACTGGTGACATGCTTTAAGTCAGGTAACCATTTCAGCAAAAATGTTAATTCATGAATATATCCACAACTAAATACAACAATAATATTTATTAAGTGCCTACTGTGTGATAAATGCTCTGGTTAAACATCTGACATGAATAGCTCCACTTAATACTCATATTCGCTTTAGGAGGTAGCTACTATTATCATTCCAACTTCACAGATGAAGGTTATTTGCCCACTATCACGTGGCTAGTGCGAGAAGCTTGAATTTAAACTCAGGTCTGCCTGTCCCTATTAACTCAGAAATTTCACTTCTATAAATCTATCCGAAGAAAGTAATCATGAATACAACAAGATGTGCATCACAGCTTTGCTTATAACAGCAAAGGACTGGAAGGTCTTTAAATTTGTCCAACAATGAAAAATTATTAAACAAGCCACGATCTAGCAATAAGATAGATAATACCATGCAGTTGTTAAAAATTACGTTTTAAAAGAATAATTTAATGGAATGGGAAAATGTCAGTTATATATTAAAATGAAAATATCAGAATATACAGAAATATGATTAAAATTACATAGACATAATTCATATGTATGTATGTGCATGTATAACACCCATATATATACACACAGATGAAAGTATACCTCCTGTTCTCTCCACATTGGCACTACTGACATCTTGGACTGGATAATTCTTTTTATATATATATTTTATTGATTTTTTACAGAGAGGAAGGGAGAGGGACAGAGAGTTAGAGACATCGTGTGCCCGCAAAAAAGTTGCATGCCCTTGACCGGAATCAAACCTGAGACCCTTCAATCCGCAGGCTGACGCTCTATCCACTGAGCCAAATCAGTCAGGGCTTGGACTGGATAATTCTTTGTTATTGGGGCCAAGCACTGTCCTTTACATTGTAGAATGCTTACCAGTATCCCTGGCCTCTACCCACTAGATACCAGTAGCACCCCTCTAGATTGTAACAACCCAAAACGTTTCCAGACACTGCAAATGTCCCCTGGGGGCCATAATTGCCCCAGGTTAAGAACTGTTTCTCTGGATGATAGAATAACAGATAACAATCATTTTTTTTTCTTTTTTCATTTCAGTATTTTCCAAAATTTCTAAAATTAATGTTATATATTTTTTTTCCAGGAAAAGGTGTTATTATAAAAAGCAAACTCGTAAGAGAAGGAATTATTCCTGCTTTATGAGATTAAATTGCAATAATGGAAAACATGTATTACAGGAGCTTTAGAACATCTGCTATGATTTTTTTCCCCATCAGAAATTACTTAATAACTGCTCAATGGAAAAACACGTAAAGAACAAAAATATGAGCAGAAATCTCTTGTACCTGCGTCAGGAACATCCGAGCAGTAACGGCAGAAAGAGGTGGATAAATCAGAATCGGTTTAGTTGTCTCCCCAACAGCATTACCGACAAGCTGCCCATTAGAAGAATAAGCAGCAATTGCAAAGACATATTTTTCATTGGTTTCCAAACCTTTCACTTCAAAAATGCTTTTACCATCCGCTGGTATCTATTAACAAAAACATTCCAAGTTATGTATGAAAATTAAAGTAATGTAAATTTAAGTATATAGTTAAGTAAACCTTATATATAAAAAAACCTTTTCATTTACTGTTAGATTTTAGTCAGACTCAAGTTGAAATTAGAGAAATTCACTGATATGATAATGACTTCATAAAGGAAAAAACTGACATTAAATGAGATGTTTGGTAAGATTCCTTGACAATTAGAGGTTCGTTTTGTTTTTATTGTCCATTTGACATACCGCCTCTCCTGAGTTTGGGAGACGATTATTATTTAGTCTCACTTTTCCATGGCTCCCTTCTGCTTTGCAGCCCAAAATGCGGTACCACGACACCTGCCGAGGAGAGAGACAAGCCCAGCATCTGTAGTCTGTTTAACAAGGCATTCAATTTCCTTTATCAGAATATGGCAAAGAAATGAAAATGTAACTATGCAAGTTTTAAAACATGACATCTAGGTTTACAAAAGTACTTAGGTTTAATCTTTTTTAAAAAAGGCAAATATAGGCTAGTTTACCTGGGACTAACAGGATAAAATATTATTCATTATTCATTATTTTAACTACCACTAACTGAGCAGTTCCTACATGCTGAGTATTGCTAGGAAATTTACATATGCTTTCTAATATTCATAACATCACTATAAGTTGGGATTACTATTGTCATTTTGCTTTACAGAAAATGAAGACACAGAGACGTTTAATAACTGGCCCAAAGTCAGATAGTGTCAGGGAGTGGCTCCAAAGATGACTTAACTTTGATAGGAAAAAAGACCAACACTGGAATGATTTTCATATTTTATTTAATAATATATGACAAAAAAGTAAGTGGAAAAAGAAGCAAGATACTAAATTATAGTATTTAATGTAAAATATAAAAATACATGTTAAAAAAAAGCCTGGAAGAAAATGTTCCTAAATAAGAATGGTGGTAGATTTGGGGTAATAAAGTGGTAAGATTATGGGTAATTTTTTTTCTCCAGTGCATGCATTTTCTGATATCCTTTTGATAATTCTTAAATATAGGTATAAACCAAAAGCAAAATGCACATTCTACTAAAACAACCAAACTTAAACTTGATTAAATGCCTAGACAATGGCCCTTCTGCCAAAATGTCAAAATAATGGAAATCCTTTATTGTAATGAACTATTCTCACTATAAGGAAAGGGAGCAAGTTGATACCCAGGGACCAGCATTATTAGGAGCCATACTGACCAGGGGTTAAGAACAGAGGAATTGTCATCATTGTGGCATTCCCTTTTCCCCATAGATTCCCCTTCACAACATCTCAACTCCTAAATTACAAGGAAATTGGATGACAAGTGAAATGTAAACTTCTCTAAGGAGCAAAGGCTTCTCATAGCTTAGTCTGCTATCTCTTCTTCTGGGTCAACAGAAAACCCTAATTGTGCCTTGTCTGTTCAAGTAGTTCTCAACTCAGACTATGCAGCAGAATCACTTTTTAAAATACACTTTGTACAGAATCAATCATTTAAAAAAATTACATACACCCAAGCCTGCATGGCCTCAGTGAATAAGAATTTCTGGTGCAGGTGGCCAAACTTTGTGTTTCCAAAAAAATTTTCTCAAGTGATTAAGGAGCCGTCTACAAAGGCAGGAGAACTCTAAGGACAGAGAGTCCTAAAAAAACTTGGAAGCTGGAGGTTGGGAAAAGAAGTCAGACGAATCTCACACAAAAATGAGAAACTAACTTTCCTTGACCGCCCATGCAAAAAAATGAACCATTTTTCGTAAAGAGGAAAAAAAGAAAGTTTATGCTTATGATTTAAACCATTATTGCTCTAAGCTAAGCTCTATTTATCAACCAGAATTTGAAGGGTAAAATTCCCTCTAAAAGCATATTTACAAGCAGGCTTTATATTTTGTTCCACAGATGAAAACATCTTAGTTTATATAATTACTTATAAGAAGCAATGTGTGATTAGAATCTACATAAGAGTAATGACACCATAAACAAATCATCACTAACTTCAGAAGTAAACATGCATAAATAGCATCAGCACTTTCAACTATTAAGACAGATTTTAATGAAACCTTAACAGTGATTTTGATCAAACAAAAGATGGCTGAATTCTCAAACCAGAAAATGTATTTAAGCCCACAGCACCATCTAGTGCTGCTCAGTAGGAAGCAGAAGGTAATTTCCTAGAGTATATAACTCTGCTAATGTATTACATACATAAACTTAATATAATGTGGCCCGGCCAGCGTGGCTCAGCGTTTGAGTGTTGACCTATGAACCAGGAGGTCACAGTTTGATTCCCGGTCAGGGCACATGCCTGGGTTGCGGGGTCGATCCCCAATGTGGGGCGTGCAGGAGGCAGCCGATCAATGATTCTCTCTTATAATGATGCTTCTATCTCTATCACCCTCTTTCTTCCTCTCTCAAATCAATAAAATATATATTTTTTAAACAAAAAAACTTAATATAAAGTGGTAAGTCCAACAAAAAAACTTAATATAAAGTGGTAAGTCCAACAACTACAAGTCAAATATGGGACTCATGTCTTCCTATTTCCAAGCATTATGAAATAAAATAGTCACTAATTTAAAATGCATAAAAAATAAGATTTTGGTAAAATAAACCAAAACATTTGAAAAACAACAACTAAATCTCTTGGTAAATCATCCAGTCTTAGTTCTGCACTAAATTTCTAAAATCAGTGACTCCCTATTCTTTCAACATATCCAGAAAAATCCAAAGTTGAACTTTAAAATGGCTAGCAATTGGAATAATGCATTTATTATAGCGCAGTTAGACATAAGAAAAATGATACTTCTATTCCCCCAATTATAAGGCATTGGGAAGATGGTATTACTTCTCACTGATGTCCATCTATCATCAGTCTAAAACTCCTCAAAGACTAGAACCATGTTTTATTTGTGTTTATACCTCAATTACCATACACTGCTTGATAGATGATAGATACTCAATGCTCATTGGACAACATTTATGAAAAAATAAAAATTAAATCATGTAATCATGGTTACATTATTAATTGCTTTTAGAAAACTTTACTATGTATATTTAATAAGCTATGAGGGGAAAAGTTAATATACCAAGAATATTATATAATACTTCATTTAATTTTCACAGTAAACATATTTTACAAATGAAAGCACAACAAAACATAAAACACCTCAGGAAGTATAATCAGATTTCCTAGAGAGTCCTACTGCTAGCAGGTGGAGCTGGAATTTTTAAACTTGCATCTGACTTTAAAGCCCATGCCCTTCCCACTATACCAAGTCAATGTAATCTCATGTGGAAGTCCTAAAAGAATCAAAGACACAACTTTAATTTTTATATAACATCGAAGAGCATGTTGTTGATCATCCAAAAGAGGAAAAGGTAATATTTAAAATATAAATTAGGTAGAACCAAATGTTTGTGAGGAAACTAAAATCTCAAGTTACAGTAACATTTAGGCTGAGTTCCAAGGCATTGAGGATGGAAAAAAAGAGCACATTCTTCAATACATACATAAAAATGTGTGACTTATAATATAGCTGGAATTGTCATTTGTATGTTTGTATTAAAAGCATCCCCATTTACTTGGAAGAACTTTGGAAAGAACCACTAAATTCACCATCCCCAAATTCATCTCCATCATTGACTCTGAGAATAACATCTACCCTCTTCAAGTGTCACACTAGAATGTCAGCATATGACTCTGTCATGGTGATGAAGATACTTACAAATGCTTCTCTACTGTTTCTCTTTATTATATATGTGGGTATCGCAGGACTATAAAGAGCATAAAGGGAACCAGCATAAAAAGGAAAAGATCATGAAGAAACTAAGTATAATTACTACATTAGAATATTAATCCCAGTGTTCGGTGCTAATAAATAAGACTAGTCAGGCCCTAAAAGCAATAAAAGTATCAATCATTATAGTCATAAAAGTACTTATTTTGCATTGTCTGAAGTAAAGATAATAGTGGACAACATACCTTAACATCTGAAATAAATGGAGCAGGTTTCAACATCACAGAACAATGAGTTCGGGATAGCAGGATAGGTGGAGGAGGGATTCTGCTTTTCTTTTCTTTTGAACTTTCCATATTTTTCAGATACAAATATTGAGCATTTTGTTCTACTTCAACCTTCTCAATTAAAGAATATGCTTCCTATAATAAGGTGTGAAAACAGAAAAATATATTTCAAGAGCTTTAATTTCACTTATATTTGTAGTAATATTAAACAAAACTATCTACACTAATAAAAGAGAAACATGCAAATTAACCATCACACGGCCACTCCTCTACACCCACAAGCCATGCCCACCAACCAATCAGGAGTGAGTATGCAAATTTACCCAACTAAGATGGCGGCGGCCACAGAGCTGGAGAGAGCAGGAGGCTTGGGTTGCCTCCGGCGATGGAGGAAGCCAAGCTTCCCGCCTTCCGTGGCCCGCCCTGGCCTCCGCTCAAGGCTACAAAGTTTCAATTATAGAAGATAAATGAATCCCAGATACCTGCTTCCAGCCCGCCCTGGCCTCCGCTCAAGGAGGCGCTGAAAAAAAAAAAAAAAGAATAAAAGGAGAGGCTGGGAGCTTGGGTCACGGGAGGGTGTGGCCAGCCTGAAAACGGCCATCAGCCCCTCACCCAGGCTGGCCAGGCACCCCAGCGAGACCCCCCAACCCTGAAGGGGGTGTGGCCAGCCTGAAAACAGCCTTCAGCCCTTCACCCAGTCTGGCCACACCCCCATGGGGTGAGGATCCCCGCTGGGGGGCTTGGCCAGCCTGCAAACAGCCATCAGCCCCTCACCCAGGCTGACCAGGCACCCCAGGAGGGACCCCCACCCTGAAGGGGGTCTGGCCAGCCTGAAAACGGCCCTCAGCCCCTCACCCAGGCTGGCCAGGCACCCTAGCGGGACCCCCACCCTGATCTGGGACACCCTTCAGGGCAAACCAGCCGGCCCCCACCCATGCACCAGGCCTCTATCCTATATAATAAAAGGGTAATATGCAAATTGACCCTAACAGCAGAACTACTGGGAATGACTGGTCACTATGACACACACTGACCACCAGGGGGGCAGACGCTCAATGCAGGAGCTGCCCCTTGGTGGTCAGTGTGCTCCCACAGGGGGAGCTCTGCTCAGCCACAAGCCAGGCTGCCAGCTGCCAGCAGAGTGGTGGTGGTGGGAGCCTCTCCCGCCTCCTCAGCAGTGTTAAGGATGTCCAACTGAAGCTTAGGCCTGCTCCCTGCTGGCAAGTGGACATCCCCCGAAGGCTCCCAGGCTGCCAGAAGGAAGTTTGACTGCCAGCTTAGGCCCGCTCCCCCGGGGAGTGGGCCTAAGCTAGCAGGTGGACATCCTTCGAGGGGTCCCAGACTGTGAGAGGGCATAGGCCAGGCTGAGGGACCCCCCTGAGTGCACAAATTTTTGTGCACCGGGCCTCTAGTCTTGTTATATATAGTTCTTTGAGTCTTGGTGGTATACATATTTTAAGCACTGAATGATTTTTCAGAAATTTAAAAAATAGCTACTAAATAAAGCTAAGTAAAAAAATAGTTATTAAGGCAATAGTGTCATATATATGTCTAATTTGTTTATCATTGTTATTATATATTAATATGAGACATTTCATTTTTTAATCAAATCCTCTGAATATCTATCATCATATTTCATTATCCTTAAAAAGTTCATAATGCAGTCATCTACATTTATACTAGTGAACTGTACACCTATTCTTAATGCAACTTGAAATGTAACTCTCAAGCAATGAGACTATTAGTATATGTGGTTTTTAAATGAATATTATTCAGAGTTTCTTCCTATTAGCAAGAAGAAATAAAGCAGTTAAAAACACTTATTCTATATACCTGAAGGAAAGGCAATCAAAAGAAAGAAAACATGGGAACCAGAAGACCTAAATGATATTCAAAATAAGACTAAATATATGGTCAATAATAATACATGCAAATGGGTTAAAATCCTCTTTTAAATTAAATTAAAAGCCAAAAGCACTCTAATTGAGCTCCAAAGCAAAAACCTATGTAAACATTCAAATTCAATGTATGATAAAGAAGAAATAGCCTTTCCAACAGATAGTACTTGGACAATTAGACATCTACATGGACCCCTACATCACACCAAATACAAATATTAATTCAAAATCAGTTACAGATCCAAGTGTGACAGCCAAAATATTCTTAGAAGAAAATGGAGTCAATCTTCATGACCTGGGATTAGGATTTCATCAAAATTAAAAGCTTCAAATGATACCATCAAAAAAGTGAAAAGACAATTGACAGAATGAGACAAAATATTTACAAATCTTACATCTGCTAAGAGGCCTGCATTTAGTATATATAAAGAACTGTTATAAATTCATATAAAACAACAAACAACCCCACTAAAAATGGACAAAGGGTTTGAACCAACATTTCTCCAAAGAAGATACACAAATGGTCAATAAGCCCATAAAAAAGTTTACATCATTGGTCATTAAAGATGAAGATATAAAATCAGCAAACTGACTCAAAAAAACAAAACTTGAACACAGGAATAATGATAGAAGAAACTAAAAAATATATCTGAAAAAATACTTCCCCACAAAAGTGTCAGGCTCAACTAATTTTCATTTGAAAAATATTTCAAAATATCAAAGGAACTAATCATTCCCGGTGCCATTTTTAAAATTTTCTATCTACCACAGATAGATAGCCACAGCTTGAATAATTTACAAATTATTATACTTTGATACAAAATCTGAAATATGACTGCACTTAAAACACAGAGCAATCTTCTTATAGTATGATACTGAATCATGAAGAAATAGAAAATATGAACAGACCAATAACAAGTAAGAAAATGATCAGTAATCAAAAAACCTCCCACTAAAGAAAAACACAGGACTGGATGGTTTCACTAGTGAATTCTACCAAAAATGTAAAGAATAATTAATGCCTTCTCAAACTCTTCCAAAAACTTGATGAGAAGGGATATTTCCAAAATGACTTTACAAGGTCAGCATTATCCTGGTACCAAAGCCAGAAAAGGATACTACAAGAAAATTACAGACCAATATTCCTGATGAACATAGATGGAAAAATCCTTAACAAAACATTAGCAAACCATATTTAACAGTATATTGAAAGACTCATACACAGTGATTAAGCAGGATTTACTCCTGGGATTCAAGGATGGGTCAATATAAATATGATTCAAATCAATAAATGCAATATACCACATTAACAAAATGAAAAAAAAAATATGATCATTTCAGTAGAGCCCAAACAGAATTTGACAAAATTCAACATCCTGTTATGATAAAAACTTCTCAACAAATTGCATACAAAAGAATATACCTCAACATAATAACGGCCATATATGACAAACCCACAGCTAACATCATAACAATGGTGAAAGATAGAAAGTGTTCCCTTTAAGATCAGGAATACGACAAGGGCACACACTCTTATCACACCTATTCAACATGGTACTGGATATCTTAGCCACAGCAATCAGAAAAGAAAATGAAATAAAAAACACCCAAATCATAAAGGAAGAAGTAAAATTGGGGGAAAGGGGAATGCTGGTCAAGGATACAAACATTCAGTTATAAAATGAAATAAGTTTTAAAGATCTAACGTACAGCATGGTGACAATAGTTCATAATACTGCACACCAGAGGCGTGCAGTGGCTGGGTGAGTGGCTGATGGCTGTTTGCAGGCTGGCCAAGCCCCCCAGTGGGGACCCTCACCCCATGGGGGTGTGGCCAGACTGGGTGAGGGGCTGATGGCCATTTTCAGTCTGGCCACACCCCCCGGTGACCCAAGCTCCCAGCCTCTCCTTTTTTTCTTTTTTTTTTTCAGCGCCTCCTTGAATAGATTTTAAGAGTTTTCACACACACAATAAAAGCAACCATGTGAGGTGATAAATGTGTTAATTAGCCTCATTAGCCTGTAATATGGTAATCATTTCACAATAAATATATCAAATAATCACAATGTACATTCTAAATATATTAAAATCTCATTTGTCAATTATACCTCAATAAAGCTGAGGTGGGAGGCAAAGCTCAATAAACTCAGAAAGCTCTTTCTTTAAGCATGAGAAAAAATAGTAATTTTAGACAACAGAGAAAATCATGGCAATCGTGAAGCACTAAAATAGCATCCAGGAGGAGACACAATGCCACTATTCCTTTTTATTCTGAAAGTTCTAGCAAATTTAATAAACACCTCAGAAAGAAAATCCTGAGGATGAGGAGACAAAATGTCCACCAAATGTCAAATGCATTTCTCTCAGATAAAAAAACCCGTGCTGTTTCCCCTACAGAAGACACGATGAGTTTAAAGCTTTCATTTGGAAAGCTGGACTCAAGCTCAAAAGAAAGGCTAAGACTGGAGATAGGATCTGGGAGTCATAAACATCAGAGTGATATTTAAAGCTAAGTGGGTAAATCCATTCCCTGTGGGAGTGCAGACTATAAAACTATAGCATCATACTTTTTCCTTAAAATAATGAAGCTTGGCCTAAACTGAGGTCAGAATTAACTTCTCATTTTTATTTCTATTAGAAACGGTGGACTTAAGGTCTAAAATCATTTGTCATGATTAAAATTTATCTCTAGTATTTCATGGTGTTTTAATTCCACCTATTCCGTGCCAGAAGACCTTGAACATTTTCCTGCACTTATAGTTCAGGAGCCTTAGCCTTCTGCACAGGACAACCGTTCCTTCTTGCGAGAAGGGTGATATACGATAACTATGCTTCCAGAGCCTACGTGCCAGAGACCATACATGTTTACAATCAAAAGCTACTTGTTTAAAATATATTTCTATTGATTTCAGAGAGGAATGGAGAGGGGGAGAGAGAGAGAAACATCAATGATGAGAGAGAATCATTGATCAGTTGCCTCCTGCACACCCGCCCCGGGAATTAAGCCTGCAACCCAGGCATGTGCCGGGACCACGAGTCGAACTGTGACCTCCTGGTTCATAGTTTGATGCTCAGCCACTGAGCCATGCTGGCCATACAAAAGCTAATTTACGTACACATGGTGCTTGGTGTAACTGTTGAATCACAGAAAGAATGAATCAGTCAATCAATCAGGGAGATAAGATGGCATCTGTTACCTTCCATTATCTCCACTTTTTCATTCATTCAATCAAACTGGGGGGAGGAGGGGAGGAGATGAAGAAAATGGATGGAAAATGGTAAAGGCCAGAAGCTGAAGAGACTGTGTCATAAAAGACTATGAGAGAGTCAAGTTCCAGTTCAACCCAGAGGACCCAACCAGCACAGGGCTGGACAGAGGCTCATTTCCCCATCCCCCTCTGCCACAGACCACAGGCCCCCCTTGGCCCCTGAGAAGGCAGATGTGCCCACAGAGCTGGGCTCCATGGAAAGGTAACAATAGGTGGAAGCTTGATAAGAAAGAGGCCAGAGTTGAACAAGGTAAGTAGGTTCCCCAGATAACTGTGGGAAAATTTTGAGGGAAGAAGTTCCTAGTTGAACAGAAGGGAAATAAAATCTATTATATTGTGGCCCTGGCCAAGTGGCTCAGTTGGTTGGGGCATTGTCCCGTACACCAAAGGTGGTGGGTTCAATTCCCAGTCAGGGCATATACCTCAGTTGAAGGTTTGATCCCTAGCCTGAGGTGCTTACAGGAGGCAACCGATGAATGTATCTCACATATTGATATTTCTCTCTCCCTCTCTCTCTTGCTCCCTCTCTCTCTTGCTCCCTCTCTCTCTCCCTCTCCCTTCCTCTCTGAAAATCAATAAAAACATATCCTCAGGTGAGAACTTTAAAAAATCTATTACATTTTGAAGATTAAATTTTAATGTGCCTTCATTTGCATCACAGGCTGTGGAGACTATGATTAAGTAAAATCAGCCTAAGGAAACTTATGCAACATAAGGAAAGGGGAGCAAATGCCTTTAAAGTCTGGAGACATTTCCTTCCTCTGGATTATGTTTGGAGTCTGAAAATATACCAGCACCACTGGCTCACTGGCCCTGATATTAACACAGACTGCCTTTGACTCCATCTCAATTGACTGGTCAACTGCTCTGGGCTTTCTACATTTATTCCCAAAATTTGCCTCAGCAGTTCATGCTCAGCTGAACCAGCTGGAAACGAGCATCTTCTGACTTGACACTAGCAGCCTCTCCCTGCATAACCATGAACCCAACTGAGATCTTTTTAAACTTCCTGCCCTGGGCCATCACACAGACATTTCTCAGACTTGGCTGTTGATCAGTATCATCTATGAAGTTTATTTAAAAATTAAGATAGTCTGTCCCTACTCTAAACCCACTTATTAAAAATCACCGGCGGTGCAGCTTGACCATGTATTGTTAACAAATGCCAAGGATAATTCTGAAGGGAAGCAGGGACTGGGGACCACTGATTTAGATGAGTAAATAAGCCCCCTGTCCTTCCTCTCAGCCTCTAGGCTCTTAAACCTTCAGTTGCCTAGCTCGTCAATGGCTCCTCCATACTGGTTACAGTGCAAACTCCTCCAAAGCCCTTTTTATTCTGATTACAACTATACTTTCCAGTCTTTTTTCCCCCTGTACTCTTTTCTCCTCCCATAGCTACCACCCTGTCCAACCTAACCTCCAAAACCATAAAAGAAAAAATAATCATTCATTCCCAGATAATTCTATATTCTTTTGTGCCTCTAATATGTCTTTGCCCCTGCATTTTCCTCTTTCTGGATGGTCTTACACCCTCTTCTGTGTTTCAAGACCCATTGACACATCTTCTCTGCTGACTTCTTTCAAGATAAGTCCCATGCATTTAGGTACTCATTCCCTTCATTTCACACAATCTTTATGTTAGTAAGTATTATGCAATAAGGCACCTGTGGACATGACTGTCCATACTCTCTAAATAATGAGTGTCTTGGTGACAAGAACAGTGTTTTATTTATCTCTTTAGTTCTAATAAATGTGTTCTGAATGAAAGATGTATGAAATTATGAAGAGGAAGATAATCTATACTATAATGCATTCTAAGAAATCATGTTTAAAATGTTCTGATTAAGTCTTGATCAATTTTAACTTTATTATCCCTCATTCATAATCCCATGACGTGACTTGAAGTAGGTTAATAAAAATATTGAAGTGTTAATAAAAATATCACAGTTTAATTGAAAGGTGATGGAAGAAAAATCTAAAACAAAGTCCTTGATTTAGGTAAATCAGAACAATTATATATACATATACATATACATATACATATACATATACATATATTTATATAAAAGAGGTAATATGCAAATTAGGCTGGGACACCATAACGGTCACAACCAGCTCAGGAGGAGGGGCCTGGTGTGGGCCCAGAGCCTGAGAAAACAACAGACAGGGCAGCCCGCACCCAGCCCCAGAGCCGGAGAGAACAACTCACAGAGGGGCCGGCCCCCAGCCCCAGCCCCAGCCCTGCAGCCATTGAGCTGGGCTGCTGTGGCCAGAGTGGAGACACAAACCCGCAGGGGGGCCGGCCCCCAGACCTAGCATGTGCCTAGGTTACAGGCTCCTCCCTGGCCGGGGCCCAGGTCAGGGCTCATGCAGGAGGCAACCAATCAAAGTGTGCCTCTCATATTGATGTTTCTGTCTTTCCCTCTCTCTTCCACGCTCTCTAAAAATCAATGGGAAAATATCCTCATGTGAGGATTAAAAAAAAAAAGAAAGAAAGAAATGTCATATCCTATGAAAGAGACATCTTAAAAATTCCTAAAGGAAGTTGTCATTTTTTCGTGGTGAAGGGATTGGAGTCCGTGTTGATGAAAACACCTTGGCGGCTGTGGCAGCCAGCAGTGGCAGCAGCAGCAGGGTGATGGGGGTGGTACCATCCCCTGATCAGCCAATTGTCTCCTGCAGAGGGAGGCCAGACTGTGGCTTAGGCCCGCTCCCCGTGCTCCCGGACTGTTAGAGGGGGCAGGCTGGGCTGAGGGACCCCCCCCCCCCCCAAGTGCACGAATTTTGTGCACCAGGCCTCTAGTATAGTATAATAGGACTAAAAGTAAACACTACTGATAGTTAGAAATTAACATCCTAATTTAGTGAACCAAATCATTAAGCTGCTAATAAGGTTCCATTTACGAGAAAGTGACTAAGGACTTTTTAAAGGGGGTTTCTCAGATAGAAAGGAGGAAATATCATCAGAGACAAAGTCCCAAAAAATCAAGGAAGAAAAATTCTCATGAAACTAGCTCTACTCAGTTGTGAAAGTGTTATCAACGTGGACATGAATATGGCCTATAACAGCAATGATCTAGAACACCAAAGTATTGCAGCTCTGAAATATAGACAATTCCCTCATCAGAGGTCAAGAGGAAATGGGTTTTCCATGACATGGCAAATAATGGAAAATAACTATATTCTCACTGCTATATCCTCACTGCCTAGCACAGTGCCTGCCAAATCAGAGGGCTTACTAAGTTTGAAAAAAGAAATGAGTCTTTACCTATCACAGGAAAAGAATCAGCCACAGAACCTCAATGGAAAGAGGCTCCTATACCCATTCACAAAGGAAGTAAGTCCTGAGTGTGTTTTTTAATGGGGGTTTGTGCTGCAATGTGCCCCAAAATACTACTACTGAAGTCCAAAATATTGTTGACTGAATGAAGTCTCCCTGCCTATAGTTTCCACCACAGAAACTGAGATTTGCCTCTTTTCAGAAGTCATTCAATGTTTATGAGGACAGGTTGACAAATACATTTGATGATGGCTTAACACCCACACTGCAGCAAAACACTTGTAGGAAGATATAGAGCAATCTTCAAGGACATGATTAAGACATATGGAAACAACTATCAAAAGACTGCAATGATAAAGTGCCATATTTACTAGTTGCCTAGTAGATCTGAGGTACAGTCTGGGTTCTTAACACTATTATGTATATTTCAGAAGGAGATGAAAAGTACATTAAGTCATATCTAAGAATACTGGGAAGAAATATTGCTTAGAATAAAATATATAATTTATAGGATAGATATAAGAGAAAACACAGAGAAAATGTGTAATTTGATAGAGAAAAATATGCTTAAAGCACCAAAAATAATTCTGATGTGACAAAACAGGACCTTCCAGAGTGCTTGAGGTAGGAGAAAGAGTAGTAATAATAATAATAATGTTGGCTAACAATATTGACTGCTTACTCTGTGCCAAATACTAAGCATTAAATGTGCATCATTTCATTTAATTTTCCTAGAACTCCCACATTTTACAGCTGAAGAAATTGAAACTTAAGAGAGCATAAGTATACTTGATTTAAGTCATACAACTAGTCTGTGGTAGAATCAAAACTCTAATCTAAGACCCTTATACTCCTAAGCATTATACTATATTGTCTTCATCAGAAAGGCAACCTAATGAACTTTCCTGTACAATACCCTTAAAATGTTTTTAAAAGGGGGGTGACCTTATATGTAAAAATGCTTAAATCTCTGTCAGTAGTTTCAAGCCTGGAGGTCAAAACGTGATCTCATGGGAGGGCTCAGAATCATAAAAGGTTTGCTCTTTATGGGGAAGACATCAGCATGGAGCAATTAAAAAGAGCTGAGAAAATCTCTGAGAAAAAAATTAGTTCATCTATGTTCTTCCCTCCCCCCCAAAAAAACAAATAGAATTCATTTGACTAAAATGCTATAAAATAAGAAAAACAATTACGCTCAGTAATCCAATTACTGCTATCATAGTTAACAGAGTGGTAGTTAGAGGACCTCAAGATACAAATTTAGGAAATATTAAAGGCAGGAGTTATTAGAACTTCTAGTGGCTTCTTCATTAGTTCTGGTTTCAAAATAGGACCATAAAATTAGATTTCGTGTCAATTATAAAAATAAATATGCTAACTCACAATGTTCCTTTGCTTAAAGTTGAAGCATTATTACTGGAATTTGGAACTGCTAAGATCATCTCAACTATCTATTTGTTTAGGTTCCAATGAATAATATTAGGAGAAAATTAGATGCATCATTTGAGGTTGTTTTTTTTTTTTCAACAGAAACAGGAAAACCAGGCTTGGACCAAAGCAGGCCCACAAAGATAGGAGGGTTAATAGAACAAAACTATAATTGTCTGACCAGGGCACACGCATTAGAATGAATGAACACCAACTAGTTTTAATCATTTTATCCCTCTGTTCAAGATTCAAATTCCAGGAGAAACCAAGATGGCGGCATAGGTAAACACCGGAGTTTGCTGCCTCGAACAACCATTTCAAAAATACAACTAAAAGACGGAACGGACATCACCCAGAACCACAGGAAGGCTGGCTGAGGAGAGACTCTACAACTAGAAGGAAAAACAACAGCATTTCGAGGATTAGAGGAGGCGCAGTGTGGAAAATTTAAAGGTACGGTGGTGCGGCGGTGCGCGCGCAAAGCAGGCTGGTGGCTGAGGGCGCGGTTGTCGTTTTCAATCAGGAGTGAGTCTCAGACTCTGAGCTACAGATCCGGGCGAGTCTCTAGGGACCCAGACTCAAACGGGAGAAGCGGGACTGTCTGGCTACGGTCCCTCCGAGGTTTGCAGCAGTTGTGGGAACAGAGAGGCAGAGCCCCTGGGGACGGACTGAGAGCAGCCATAGCTGCTCCCTCCCCCCCGCCCTGTTGAGCCCGCCCCGCCCAGGCCCTGCGCAGAGCATTTTGCCGATCGCCTCAAGCAAAGGCTGGACTAGCACCTCCCCAGAGGACTGAAGTTTTCCGCACAGCTGATTCCTACAGCCAGTCGGCCTTGTGACAAATCCCTCTAGTGTAACTACAACATTAGAGGCTTGGCTAGAACAGACTG